>NC_057803.1:248376793-248437506 GCF_018294505.1 Triticum aestivum
CCTCCCCGGCCGGCCCCTCCTCCTCTCAAGGCCCCTCTCCGGCAAGCCCCTGCTCCGGCGAGCTCGAGCGAACTCTGGCCGACAAACCTCGAACCGCGTGCCCCGGATCTGGATTTGGATCCCGATGGTTGACTTTTTGCCCGAAACCCTAGCTCATATGCTCCTGTTCATCGCATCGTAACTTTGCATCCATAACTCCGTTTTTGGCATATAGCATATCAAAATGTTCGTCGCAGAGAGTACATCATTTCATTCCATTGCATCATTTTCATTTGAGTTCATCTTGATGCCCGAAATACTGTTAGAAGAGTGCTACTTGAGATAATTGTCAGATCTGCTACTCGATTTAGATATTTGTCATTTTTGCCATGATTATTGTGTGCATGATATGCCCATGAGCTCTACATATGTTTTGTTAAGGGTTTTGCTATCTTCCCAGAGGTGCAACCCATATATTTTTGTGATGTGTGTGGTGACTAGCACAAGCTTGCAAAGTGAGGCACTTGGTAATGCTGATTTCAGGGACTTAGCATTTCCACAAAGTCCTTGACCTATTTATTTTATATGGCCATATGTTCATGTTGTTTCCTACTGATCCATGCCTCTTTTGAGGGTGATCAGAAAGGATGTTTTGTTAATCTTGTAGTGCTCTATCCATCCATGTCTTTGGTTGCAATTATGGAGCACCCTAGCTTGAGTCAATCGAGCTCTACTTTTGCTACTTCGTGAATCTGGGCAGATTGTCTACTTGTTAGCGATTTTGCCGAGGATGTTGTAGTTGATCCGTGCATGCTATGCTATTGTTCTTGCCATGTCTAGCTTGCATTTTGTATATTCTTGATGGGTGTATGCTTAGATTGTCATGACTTGCTCCGTAGTGAGTGCATCAAGCTCGTAAACATGCCTACTTGATATCTGTTTTCAGAATGCTCCAGTTTTCACCAAGTGTGAGAACTGATTATGTTTTTGCCATGTTCACATGCTTGCAATTGTATTTTCTGATCCCTTTTGGCTCAAGGTCACTAAGGGACTTTTGTTAAGCTCTTTGAGTAGATCCATTCCATGCGTTACTTTGCCATGTTCAGGTCTTGTAGCATGTAGTTTTGTTGCTCTGAAGAGTGCTACCTGACCTGAAATTCCAGACAAGTGTTAATTTCACAAAGTCTGAAATCTATTTGCCATATGCATTTTTGCCATGCTTGTTTGAACCTGTTAATGGATGATTTGGCCGTAGCTCAGTGCTAGACTTTTGTTAAGCATCTTGAATACATCCCTGCCATGTATTTTCTTGCCATGTTTGGGTGCTATAGCATGTTCATCTTGTTGCATTTAGATGGCTACTTGCTGTAAATCGCAGACCGGTGTCATATTTGATTTGCTTGCCATTTCTGATGAGGACATGACTACCTTGGATATGACCAAAAATATTGCATATATGCATATTTGTCAGGTGATTTCTAGTGCAAACTATTCAATAATCTATTTATGTTATCCAGAACAAAAATACTTCACACACTTTTGTGTTTTGTCTAATTGCAGGTGTATGGGACATTTGTACAATCCACATATGAAGATAAGGAAGAAAGAGATGTTTATTTGCTGTTCAAAAAGTTCTCTCACGTCACTTTTGGCCCAAGAGAAGATAGAGTCCAAGTCTCTCACGTTCTGGATTCAGATTCGGACTGCACAGACATACCTGACTCAAAACGCACACAAGTTTTTCATACGGACTCCGAATTGGGTGATTCTTTTTTTGTTGGAAACTAGATTTCGTGCACTTTCCAACCCAATTGGAATCACCTTCAAATTCGTCCAGAGCGTTGAGTTGTGGACGAAACAATCTGATGCTGCAGCAGAATCCGAGTCAAACTACAAGTCCAAAGGTGTTACATCACCTCCACTTGGGCCCATTGGCCTTGTACGACCTAGATTTAGTTTTAGGCTGCCTTGGGACATCCTCCCACCTCCTTGGCCGCCACCCCTTGCTCCTATATAAGTAGATCCATCTAGTAGCTTTTCCTTGGGATTTGTTTAGTTAAAAGTTAGCCATTGCAACTTCGTGTACTTCGTTTGTGTCCAACGACCAGACCAAGACCGCTTCCGGATCCCCACCATTATCAATACCTCATATATATTTGCAATATTCAGATTGCTTTATCATATTCTTGCTCGTTCTTTGATTGCTTGCAGGAATAGACCTTCGTGGTCAGGCTGACCGTGCTTCCGGCATCGTCAGTAACCTCAGGAGATTGGTTTAGCGATTGCTAAGGCGCAACGTCGTGCACGTTTGTAGTCGGATCGTCAAAGTCGTCTCCACCAAATCGATAGTTATCATCTCTTCGAAAGATCGGGACCCTCGCCTCTATCAAGTGGTATCAGTTTTCAGGTTGCTCGGTGAGAATTTCCAGTTTTCCTAGATTAGATTTATTTTCTTACCTATTTTCCAAGAAAAAAGCCACACAAAAAAAAGTTAGATCTGTTCATCCTTTATCCAAGCCAGTCTGAGCCTTTGCAACTTTCTATTCATTGCTTGCATAGTTGAATTATCGGTTGCATCGTCGTGTCAGTTGCTGGTCTTAGCGTCTAGTTCCTTTAGAGTTTCGAGTTCTGTTCACATTAGTCAGGCCGCCGCTGCATCATTATTCCTTCCGCTGTCCACCATCCCATCTATTAATTTTCACCACGTGCTACGCACTGTTCATTGTCATAATCATAGTTGAGGTCATTCACATCTTCGCCTGATCCAATCTGCATCTTATCTAGTTTGTCTTGGAAAGAAAAAAAAAGATAGAAAAAAAAGAGAAAAAAAGGAAAGAAAAAAAAGAAAAAAAAGAGAGAAGAAAAAAATTGGATCTATCTAGAATCAATCTCGTACCTGAATTCGGATTGGAATCTGTTTTGTGCACTGTTCAGTAAAACAGGTGTATCTTCCTCATACGAAGTCCGTTTTGGCTCCGTGAGTACTCAAATTGAAGATAGCGACGAGCCGCATCTAGATAGTTGCAGAAGCTAGTTCAATATTTGACACCTCAAAATCGGCTTCTAAATAGGTCTTTTTGCCCTCCGAAGTTCGTGAACACAGCTTGTTCCAATTTTTCAGGCCAGTTTTAGAATTCTTTGACTACTCATATCAACTCGGAATTGAGTGATTTTTTTTGCATTGGAAAGCTTGAGTTAGTAGCATTCTTTGAAAGAATTTATCAGAAAATTGTCTCAAACTTTTCAAGAGGAAAGTTGGAGAGAGAGTTGTTGTATATCCTGCTTGGCAGTTGTTTTTCATCATTATCTTCACTGCCGTTGTGATCTTCACTTATATCTTGCTGTCAAGAGCTACTTAGTATCCTTCATTGATGCTAGTTGTGCTACGCCGTGACCTTGTTAGTGTTCTAGGCTCGCGTCTCTAGTCCGGTCTAGCCTAGGACCAGCACAGTACCGTCGTTGAGCGTTTATTCAACATTGCATCTTTGAATTGATTATTGCTAATCTTTTGCTACCATATATAGCCAACCCAGCTCCACATATTTCTACACCGTGTATACGTACGCTCCCCTGGCAATTGCTTCACTCAATATTCAGAATTACTTGACACCGCTGGTTGCCGATCACCGCCTGCTGCATGGTAAGAACTTGTAAGACATTGATATTTGCTTTACTGTGAGCGTTTTACCACCACATCCTAGTAGTTATAGGAACATTATTTTGTTTTTTGTTCTACTAATCATGACAGGATCCAGAATCAATTCATGGGCTTTGTCGATCGCGGGAGACGTGCCACCACCTTTGCAAATACCACAACCGTCACGAGAGGTGCACAAACATCCAAATGCACATGATCAGGTTAATGTATCTATACCACCATTTAATGGCCGTTTTAAACCTGCTTTATATATTGAATGGGAGTTCGACATAAAAAATATATTTGCTTCCCATAATTTCGATGAACATAAAAAGGTTAAGGTTGCGGTTGGTTCTTTCACTGGTTATGCTTTGGTTTGATGGAGTGAATATTGTCGGTTACACCCTGATTATATACCTACTACTTGGGATGATTTGAAACTTGCCATGCGACATACTTTCGTCCCTGCTTATTATACTCGTGACATGATTAAGAAGTTGCAACACTTAAAACAAGGTAGTGAAACTGTAACAAAATATTATGATGATTTACAAACTACCTTGTTGCATTCCTCTTTAGAAGAAAGTGAAGATGATTTTATGGATAGATTTTGGGGAGGATTAAACCATGATATTCAAGAGATACTAATTCATGAAGAGTGTTATCCTATGGACCATTTGTTTCATCTTGCTTGCAAAGCTGAACAGGAAATAAAACGATGTGTTGGCCACGAGGAGAACAAGCGCACGATGCACATTCCAAGAGTTGATATGATTGTTCCTTCAACTACTAGGCATACTATGACAACCACATCCGTTGTTGTCAGGACTACATCACCTCCACCATGTGACACATCGCCCCCGAGAGTGGCTACATCATCTGAGTTGATCATAAGAGGTAATGACAAAGGTACTGATCTTCCATCTCTACATGAGAATGATGAATGCTTTGTCAATTTGAATGCACCATCTGATGAGCTACCCACTACTTTGATCACACCACCTATTTTAGAGGACTACGTTGATAATTTGACTTTGCCATGTGATCAAACAACTGAAATACCAACAATTTTGAGTGCACCCATTGAATTAACTATTGATGCAAAAGAACCAATGTTTAATCATTTTGATATGACCTCTAATCTTGGTGATGATTCTGTGTTGAATGACTTATTGCATGTTTGCTTATTTAAGTATGTTGTAGCATGTAAATTTGATGCAAGTAAGGTTTATTCACCAATGTTGGGATGGTTTAATGATGAACATTGTCAATCTTTTGAAATGAATAAGAGCTTCACTTATATGTGCAAACTGAGTTGCAATATTTTCATGCCTTCTACTTCTTGTGCTAATTTTTTGGCTTTAGATTTTATGAACTATGCAAGTTACTCATCTATTCATGTGTCATATATGCAAAAATCAAGGGAAGTAAAAATGGATGACATATACATATACAACATGTACACCTTGTCTCTTTTGTTAGCCACATTTCAGATTAAGCAACGCCGAGGACGGCTTTATTTTCAAGAAGGGGAGGATGTTGAGGACATGACTACCTTGGATATGACCAAAAATATTGCATATATGCATATTTGTCAGGTGATTTCTAGTGCAAACTATTCAATAATCTATTTATGTTATCCAGAACAAAAATACTTCACACACTTTTGTGTTTTGTCTAATTGCAGGTGTATGGGACATTTGTACAATCCACATATGAAGATAAGGAAGAAAGAGATGTTTATTTGTTGTTCAAAAAGTTCTCTCACGTCACTTTTGGCCCAAGAGAAGATAGAGTCCAAGTCTCTCACGTTCTGGATTCAGATTCGGACTGCACAGACATACCTGACTCAAAACGCACACAAGTTTTTCATACGGACTCCGAATTGGGTGATTCTTTTTTTGTTGGAAACTAGATTTCGTGCACTTTCCAACCCAATTGGAATCACCTTCAAATTCGTCCGGAGCGTTGAGTTGTGGACGAAACAATCTGATGCTGCAGCAGAATCCGAGTCAAACTACAAGTCCAAAGGTGTTACATCACCTCCACTTGGGCCCATTGGCCTTGTACGACCTAGATTTAGTTTTAGGCTGCCTTGGGACATCCTCCCACCTTCTTGGCCGCCACCCCTTGCTCCTATATAAGTAGATCCATCTAGTAGCTTTTCCTTGGGATTTGTTTAGTTAAAAGTTAGCCATTGCAACTTCGTGTACTTCGTTTGTGTCCAACAACCAGACCAAGACCGCTTCCGGATCCCCACCATTATCAATACCTCATATATATTTGCAATATTCAGATTGCTTTATCATATTCTTGCTCGTTCTTCGATTGCTTGCAGGAATAGACCTTCGTGGTCAGGCTGACCGTGCTTCCGGCATCGTCAGTAACCTCAGGAGATTGGTTTAGCGATTGCTAAGGCGCAATGTCGTGCACGTTTGTAGTCGGATCGTCAAAGTCGTCTCCACCAAATCGATAGTTATCATCTCATCGAAAGATCGGGACCCTCGCCTCTATCAATTTCCAAACCGTAACTCCGATTCCGGCGTTCTTTATATCGTTTTCAAGCTATTTCATCTCATCTTTCCAGTGGCACACTTGGATTCCCAAGTTGAGGCCAGGTTCATGCATTCCTTGTCACATCTTGCATATGCATCCCGCATCGCTTCCCGCATAGCATATCATCTTTGCATCATATTGTTTGAGCTTTGCACGTGGTTGATTGTGTTCCGTTTGCTTGTTTGTCTTGTTTGGGTAGAGCCTGGAGACGAGTTTGCTAACGAGGAGCCCGTTGAGTTTGCTTTCGAGGATCCAGTCAACTCTGAAAACTTTGCAAGCAAGATGATCATACCCTCGAAATCACTACTATCTTTGCTTTACTAGATGCTCGCTCTTTTGCTATGCCAATGCTATGATGCCTACCAGTTGCTTTCAAGCCTCCCAAATAGCCATGTCAAACCTCTAACCCACCATGTCCTAGCAAACCGTTGATTGGCTATGTTACCACTTTGCTCAGCCTCTCTTATAGCGTTGCTAGTTGCAGGTGAAGATTGGAGGTCGTTCCTTGTTGGAACATTTATTTACTTGTTGGGATACCATTATATTGCCATGTTATCTTAATGCATCTATATACTTGGTAAAGGGTGGAAGGCTCGGCCTCTCGCCTAGTGTTTTGTTCCACTCTTGCCGCCCTAGTTTCCGTCATATCGGTGTTATGTTCCCGGATTTTGCGTTCCTTACGCGGTTGGGTTATAATGGGACCCCCTTGATAGTTCGCCTTGATTAAAGCTTTTCCAGCAATGCCCAATCTTGGTTTTACCATTTTCCACCTAGCCTCTTTTTCCCTTGGGTTTCCGGAGCCCAAGGGTCATCTTATTTTAGCCCCTCCTGGGCCAGTGCTCCTCTGAGTGTTGGTACAAACTAGAGTCCTGTGCAGCGCCCCCTCGGGGAAACTCGAGGTTTGGTTTTAGTTTTATGGAGAGCTCATCTGAGTGTGCCCTGAGAACGAGATATGTGCAGCTCCTATCGGGATTTGTCGGCACATTCAGGCGGTGTTGCTGGTCTTGTTTTAACCTGTCGAAGTGTCTTGAAGAACCGAGGTACCGAGCCTGATTGGAACGTCTCGGGAGGAGGTCTATTCCTTCGCTGACCGTGAGAGCTTGTCATGGGCTAAGTTGGGACTCCCCTGCAGGGTTTTGAACTTTCGAAAGCCGTGCCCGCGGTTATGGGCAGATGGGAATTTGTTAATGTTCGGTTGTAGATAACTTGAACCTTAACTTAACTAAAATGAATCAACCGTGTGAGTTACCGTGATGGCCTCTTCTCGGCGGAGTCCGGGAAGTGGACACGGTGCTGGAGTAATGTTTGCGCAGGTTGCTCTCTAGTTTCTCGCTCGCGCTTTGCCTCCTCTTCTCGCTCTCTTTTGTGAATAGGATAGCCACCATATTTGCTAGTCGCTTGCTGCAGCTCCACATATATTTTTACCTTGCCTTACCTATAAGCTTAAATAGTCTTGATCGCGAGGGTGCGAGATTGCTGAGTCCCTGTGGCTCACAGATTACTATTACACCAGATGTAGGGCCTGATGATTTGATAGGGGCAAAGGTGTCCCGTCTTTCGATGAGATGATGGATATCGCTTTGGTGGCAGTCGACTTTGACGATCCGACTACAAACGTGCGAGGACGTCGTGCCTTAGCAATCGCTAAACCAACTCCGAGAGATTATTGACCACGCCGGAGCACGATCAACCTGACCACGAGGGTCTGTTTCCTGCGAGCAAACGAAGAACAAGCAAGAAATTAAGATTGCAATCTGGATATTGCGAATATAAGATGAAAGCTTTATTGATCAAGGTGGGGTTCTGTGACGCCTTTGTCTGGTCGTTGAACACAAACGAAGTACGCGAAGTTGCAGCTATGGCAAACTTTTAATCTAAAGAAAAACCAAAGTCTAAACGATGCCCTAAGGGTTGTATATATGGAGGAAGAGGGGGGAATTTCGTGACCCTTGGTGGAGGGGTCCGAAATCAACCCTATCTCTTGTTTCCCCACACATACGGACTCTAAAAATAGCCTATACTTATGTATTTCGAAATTACATGGGCCTGGCCCAATAATAAGGTGACGCAGCACCTATAATAGCCTCGGGACGAAATTTATGAAGTGGCATCTTGTATATTTCGTCCAAGGCTTCATGCACCCATTATGGTGGCTTCAAAGTCCTGAAATCATCACTTGTAACTCCGTTCTTGTTCCCCTTGCGCATGCCATCATCTCCATGCTTGTTCTTAATCCAATGTTCATCCTTCTCCAAGCTAGGCCCTTCATTTGTAAGCAAAACAAATGTATCCAATTTAGGCAGCATCATATTCTCATGAACATTAGAATCATTACCAAGAAACGAAAGTACCTGATAATTTAGTTGGCGTGCGCGAGCTCTAGTAATTGGTCCAGTATTTATAGCAGCAGGGGCTGTGGGTGTAACAATTGTATTGATGTCCTCATCATCCTCCCCTTCTTGAAATAAAGTCGTCCTCGACAGAAGTTCATCTTCCTCACCCAAATAAGGCTTCAAATCTGCAATGTTAAAAGTGGGACTAACCCCAAAATCTACAGGCAGCTCAAGTTTATATGCATTATCATTTATTTTCTCTAACACCTTAAAGGGACCATTAGCACGTGGCATTAACTTTGATTTGCGCAAATCCGGAAATCTATCCTTATGCAAATGTAACCAAACAAGATCTCCAGGTGCAAACACAACATGTTTTCTACCCTTATCTCCAGCAAGTTTATATTTAGCATTCATACGCTCAATGTTTTCCTTAGTTAACTCATGCATTTTTAAAATCAATTTAGCACGTTGTTTAGCATCAAAATTAACCTTCTCCGAAGATGGAAGAGGCAACAAATCAATAGGTGCACGAGGTAGGAAACCATACACAACTTCAAAAGGGCACATCTTAGTAGTAGAATGCAATGAACGATTATAAGCAAATTCAATATGAGGCAAGCATTCCTCCCACATTTTCTTATTATTCTTTAAAACAGCCCTAAGCATAGTAGACAACGTTCTATTGACTACTTTAGTTTGTCCATCAGTTTGGGGGTGACAAGTAGTACTAAAAAGCAGTTCAGTCCCCAACATAGCCCATAAACATCTCCAAAAGTGGCTAAGAAATTTAGTATCACGATCTGAAACAATAGTATTTGGCACACCATGCAAGCGAATAATTTCACGAAAGAACAAATCAGCAACATTAACAGCATCATTGCTTTTATGACATGGTATAAAGTGTGCCATTTTCGAGAATCTATCCACGACAACAAATATGATATCCCTCCCCTTCTTTGTTCAAGGTAAACCTAAAACAAAGTCCATAGATATATCCTCCCAAGGAACACTAGGTACAGGCAAAGGCATATATAAACCATGAGGATTGAGTCATGACTTAGCTTTTTGACATGTAGTGCAGCGAGCAATAAAACGCTCAATATCCCGTCTCATCTTTGGCCAAAAGAAATGTGTAGCAAGTATGTCCTCCGTCTTCTTCACGCCAAAGTGTCCCATTAATCCTCCTCCATGCGCCTCCTGCAACAACAAAAGACGAACGGAGCTAGCTGGAATGCATAGCTTGTTAGCACGAAACACAAATCCATCATTAACGACGAACTTGTTCCACATTCTTCCTTCTTTACAATTCTGCATTACATCTATAAAATCAGCATCATGCACATATTGATCTTTGATGGTCTCCAAACCAAATATTTTGAAGTCAAGTTGTGAAAGCATAGTATAGCGGCGAGACAATGCATCAACAATAACATTTTCTTTTCCCTTCTTGTGTTTAATGACATAAGGAAAAGTCTCAATGAATTCAACCCATTTAGCATATCTACAATTCAGTTTAGCTTGACTTTTAATATGTTTCAAAGATTCATGATCAGAATGTATAACAAATTCTTTGGGCCATAAATAATGTTGCCATGTTTCTAAAGTCCGAACAAGAGCATATAATTCTTTATCATAAGTAGAATAATTCAGACTAGGCCCACTCAATTTTTCAGAAAAGTATGCAACAGGTTTGCCATCTTGTAATAACACACCGCCTAATCCAATTCCACTAGCATCACATTCAAGCTCAAAAGTCTTATTAAAATCAGGAAGTTGGAGTAAAGGAGCATGTGTCAACTTATCTTTCAATACCGAGAAGGCTTCTTCCTGTGCGGTACCCCAAAGAAAAGGCACATCTTTCTTTGTAAGCTCATTGAGAGGTGCAGCAATGGTGCTGAAATCTCTCACAAAACGCCTATAGAATCCAGCGAGGCCAAGAAAACTCCTCACTTGTGTGACCGTTTTGGGTTGCGGCCAACTCTCAATAGCTTCAATCTTGGCTTTATCAACTTCAATTCCCTATGGAGTAACAACATAGCCAAGAAAAGATACCCGGTCGGTGCAAAAGTGATGAGGACATCAATACAATTGTTACACCCACAGCCCCTGCTGCTATACATACTGGACCAATTACTAGAGCTCGTGCACGCCAACTAAATTAGTAGGTACTTTCGTTTCTTGGTAATGATTCTAATGTTCATGAGAATATGATGCTGCCTAAATTGGATACATTTGTTTTGCTTACAAATGAAGGGCCTAGCTTGGAGAAGGATGAACATTGGAGTAAGAACAAGCATGGAGATGATGGCATGCGCAAGGGAATCAAGAACGGAGTTACAAGTGATGATTTCAGGACTCTGAAGCCACCATAATGGATGCATGAAGCCTTGGACGAAATATACAAGATGCCACTTCATAAATTTCGTCCCGAGGCTATTTTAGGTGCTGCGTGATAGATGCAAAGGTGTCCCGTCTTTCGATGAGATGGTGGATTTCGCTTTGGTGGAAGTCGACTTTGACGATCCGACTACGAACGTGCGAGGACGTCGCGCCTTAGCAATCGCTAAACCAACTCCGAGAGGTTATTGACCACGCCGGAGCACGATCAACCTGACCACGAGGGTCTGTTTCCTGCGAGCAAACGAAGAACAAGCAAGAAACTAAGATTGCAATCTGGATATTGCGAATATAAGATGAAAGCTTTATTGATCAAGGTGGGGTTCTGTGACGCCTTTGTCTGGTCGTTGAACACAAACGAAGTACGCGAAGTTGCAGCTATGGCGAACTTTTAATCTAAACAAAACCCAAAGTCTAAACGATGCCCTAAGGGCTGTATATATGGAGGAAGAGGGGGGAATTTCGTGGCCCTTGGTGGAGGAGTCCGAAATCAACCCTATCTCTTGTTTCCCCACACATATGGACTCTAAAAATAGCCTATACTTATGTATTTCGAAATTACATGGGCCTGGCCCAATAATAAGGTGACGCAGCACCTAAAATAGCCTCGGGACGAAATTTATGAAGTGGCATCTTGTATATTTCGTCCAAGGCTTCATGCACCCATTATGGTGGCTTCAAAGTCCTGAAATCATCACTTGTAACTCCGTTCTTGTTCCCCTTGCGCATGCCATCATCTCCATGCTTGTTCTTGCTCCAATGTTCATCCTTCTCCAAGCTAGGCCCTTCATTTGTAAGCAAAACAAATGTATCCAATTTAGGCAGCATCATATTCTCATGAACATTAGAATCATTACCAAGAAACGAAAGTACCTGGTAATTTAGTTGGCGTGCACGAGCTCTAGTAATTGGTCCAGTATGTATAGCAGCAGGGGCTGTGGGTGTAACAATTGTATTGATGTCCTCATCAGGGATTCGCGTATATAACCTTTGTCGAGAAGCTCTTGTACTTGACGCATAATCTCCTTAGTCTCCTCTGGATTGGTACGGTATGGTGCACGGTTTGGCAGTGAAGCACCGGGAATTAAGTCAATCTGATGCTCAATCCCTCGAATAGGCGGTAATCCCGGTGGCACGTCTTGTGGAAAAACGTCAGCGAACTCCTGCAAAATGTTAGTGACAGCAGGAGGCAAAGAGGAAGGCACGTCCTCGAATGAAAATAATGCCTCTTTGCACACAAAAGCATAGCAAACAGATTTGCTGAAATCTAGCTCATCAATATCAGATTTGGTGGCAAATAAACATGCACTTTTCAATTTAATTTCAGAAGCAACACTAGATGGTTTATTATTAGGCTTCATTTGTTGCTCAAATTCTTGTGCCACAATCTGATTTTCACTCTTATTCTTCTCCTGTTGTGCTTTATTAGCTCTATTAATATCATCTTTCAAAATGGAATCAGGAGTCATAGGAAGCAAAGTAATATTTTTATCCTTATGAACAAGAGTATAGTGATTGTTTCTACCATGGTGTACAGAATTTTTATCAAATTGCCATGGTCTACCAAGTAATAAGGAACATGCTTGCATAGGTACCACATCACAATCAACATAATCAGCATATGTAGAGATACTAAAATGCACACGAACAGTACGTGTTACCTTAACCTTGCCGCTGTTGTTGAACCATTGGATGTAGTAAGGATGTGGATGTGGTCTTGTGGTGAGAGAAAGCTTCTCCACCATCTCCATGCTAGCCAAGTTGTTGCAGCTCCCTCCGTCTATTATGACGCGCACAGAACGTTCCTTCACAACTCCCTTGGTATGGAACAAATTGTGCCTCTGATTTTGCTCAGCTTGTGTGACCTGCACACTCAAAACACGTTGAGCAACTAAACATTCATACCTGTCAGCGTCTTCAGGAGCCATGTATTGCGTCTCATGATCAGAATCATCTCCACCATGTTGTTCACGTGTAATAAGAGCCAATGTCTCCTCATCATAGTCACTAGCGGACTCATATCCACCATCCGCAGTAGCAATCATCACACGCGGAGATTTGCATTCCCTCGCATAATGACCTCCTCCCTTACAACGACGACAAATAATATCACTTGTGTGCCCTGTTGATGCCATGGAAGAAGAAGAACGCTGTGCAGGCCCCGCAGGTGTGCTCTTGGCAGATAATGGTGGTTGTGCCTGTTCTCTTGTATCACGGCTGGAGGTGGCACCGGATGGAGGTGCTGGTGCAGTTGAAGTAGAAGATGCACGTGGTGTCCATGATGAAGGTCGGCCTGCAGAAAAGTTAGTTCGCCCCAATGCTTGTCGATCCTGCACTTCACGTTCAGCTTTACAAGCAAGATGGAATAAACGAGTGATATTAGTATACTCCATATAGTCTAGAATGGTCTGAATCTCTCTATTTAATCCACCCAGAAAACGTGCAAGCATAGCTTCATTCTCCTCAACAATACCACATCTAATCATGCCAGTTTGTAATTCCTGATAATATTCTTCTACAGAATTTTTTCCTTGTCTTAAACGCTGCAATTTTTGAAGCAATTCACGTTGATAATATGGTGGAACCCAACGCGTACGCATAGCAGTTTTCAAAGCAGCCCAAGTAGTTGGAATAGGATATAATCTACAATGTTCAGACCACCATACACATGCAAAACTAGTGAAAGCACAAACAGCAGCAGCAACTCGTCTCTCCTCAGGATATTGTAAACATGTAAATCGTTGTTCAGTTTCTAACTCCCAAGTAAGATATATATCAGGAACATATCTACCCTCAAATGGTGGAATATTCAATTTCAGTTTAGGAATATGGACATCATCTCGTACCTGAGGTGGTGGTGGTGCAGGCCTACCATTACGAATATATACCTGAGGTCGACCTGCTGGTGGTGGTGCTGGTGGCTGCTCGTAGATCTGATTTTGATCAACCTCATCATCATAATCGCCCGCATACTCATCATCCTCCTGGGTACCAGCAACAGCAGTAGTAGGAGCCACAGAAGTATCAACAGCAGCACCAACAGTTTGGCCAAATGCAAGAGGAACACGGCTCGCTCGGCGAAGGTCTGCTTCGCGACGTGGAGGTAGTCGTTGTTGTTGTTGTTGGAGAGGTGCGTTAGGTGCAGCGGGTGGTGGTGGTGGAAGACGCGCGAGCAATTCATTAAATCTGTTATCGAGCTTTGTTTCGAACGTCTTCTCAAGGCCAGTGATCTTCTCCATGGCCTCTTCAAAATTGTTCAGCACATCTTGCACCTGTTCAGTCATCATTTGCTGAAACTTATCATGAAGCTCCTTGTTCGATAAATTCTCCCAGTCAATCTCGTCGGCTTGTGATCCTGGCATGGTTAGCAGCAATAGAAACACACAAGAATATGATCCTACAGACTACTAAGAAGTGGTGGTGGTGTATCACAAATCCGTCAAGCAAATCTCAAATTCTTACCAGTTCTTACCCAGCAGCAGGCGGTGATCGGCAACCTGAAAACTGAGCGGTGAAAACTGGAATTTCTCACCGAGCAACCTGAAAACTGATACCACTTGATAGAGGCGGGGGTGTCCCGATCTTTCGATGAGATGGTAACTATCGATTTGGTGGAGACGACTTTGACGATTCGACTACAAACGTGCACGACGTTGCGCCTTAGCAATCGCTAAACCAATCTCCAGTGGTTATTGACCACGCCGGTGCACGATCAACCTGACCACGAAGGTCTATTCCTGCAAGCAATCGAAGAACGAGCAAGAATATGATAAAAGCAATCTGAATATTGCAAATATGTATGAAGTATTGATAAAGGTGGGGATCCGAAAGCGGTCTTGGTCTGGTCGTTGGACACAAACGAAGTACACGAAGTTGCGTTGGCTAACTTTTAACTAAACAAATCCCAAAGTCTAAACGATGCCCTAAGGGCTGTATATATGGAGGAAGAGGGGGGGAATTTCGTGGCCCTTGGTGGAGGGGTCCGAAATCAACCCTATCTCTTGTTTCCCCACACATACGGACTCTAAAAATAGCCTATACTTATGTATTTCGAAATTACATGGGCCTGGCCCAATAATAAGGTGACGCAGCACCTAAAATAGCCTCGGGACGAAATTTATGAAGTGGCATCTTGTATACTTCGTCCAAGGCTTCATGCACCCATTATGGTGGCTTCAAAGTCCTGAAATCATCACTTGTAACTCCGTTCTTGTTTCCCTTGCGCATGCCATCATCTCCATGCTTGTTCTTGCTCCAATGTTCATCCTTCTCCAAGCTAGGCCCTTCATTTGTAAGCAAAACAAATGTATCCAATTTAGGCAGCATCATATTCTCATGAACATTAGAATCATTACCAAGAAACGAAAGTACCTGGTAATTTAGTTGGCGTGCACGAGCTCTAGTAATTGGTCCAGTATGTATAGCAGCAGGGGCTGTGGGTGTAACAATTGTATTGATGTCCTCATCATCCTCCCCTTCTTGAAATGAAGTCGTCCTCGACAGAAGTTCATCTTCCTCACCCAAATAAGGCTTCAAATCTGCAATGTTAAAAGTGGGACTAACCCCAAAATCTGCAGGCAGCTCAAGTTTATATGCATTATCATTTATTTTCTCTAACACCTTAAAGGGACCATCAGCACGTGGCATTAACTTTGATTTGCGCAAATCAGGAAATCTCTCCTTACGCAAATGTAACCAAACAAGATCTCCAGGTGCAAACACAACATGTTTTCTACCCTTATCTCCAGCAAGTTTATATTTAGCATTCATGCGCTCAATGTTTTCCTTAGTTAACTCATGCATTTTTAAAATCAATTCAACACGTTGTTTAGCATCAAAATTAACATTCTCCGAAGATGGAAGAGGCAACAAATCAATAGGTGCACGAGGTAGGAAACCATACACAACTTCAAAAGGGCACATCTTAGTAGTAGAATGCAATGAACGATTATAAGCAAATTCAATATGAGGCAAGCATTCCTCCCACATTTTCTTATTATTCTTCAAAACAGCCCTAAGCATAGTAGACAACGTTCTATTGACTACTTCAGTTTGTCCATCAGTTTGGGGGTGACAAGTAGTACTAAAAAGCAGTTTAGTCCCCAACTTAGCCCATAAACATCTCCAAAAGTGGCTAAGAAATTTAGTATCACGATCTGAAACAATAGTATTTGGCACACCATGCAAGCGAATAATTTCACGAAAGAACAAATCAGCAACATTAACAGCATCATCGCTTTTATGACATGGTATAAAGTGTGCCATTTTCGAGAATCTATCCACAACAACAAATATGCTATCCCTCCCCTTCTTTGTTCGAGGTAAACCTAAAACAAAGTCCATAGATATATCCTCCCAAGGAACACTAGGTACAGGCAAAGGCATATATAAACCATAAGGATTGAGTCGTGACTTAGCTTTTTGACATGTAGTGCATCGAGCAATAAAACGCTCAACATCCCGTCTCATCTTTGGCCAAAAGAAATGTGTAGCAAGTACGTCCTCCGTCTTCTTCACGCCAAAATGTGCCATTAATCCTCCTCCATGCGCCTCCTGCAACAACAAAAGACGAACGGAGCTAGCTGGAATGCATAGCTTGTTAGCACGAAACACAAATCCATCGTTAACAACAAACTTGTTCCACATTCTTCCTTCTTTACAATTCTGCATTACATCTTTAAAATCAGCATCATGCACATATTGATCTTTGATGGTCTCCAAACCAAATATTTTGAAGTCAAGTTGTGAAAGCATAGTATAGCGACGAGACAATGCATCAGCAATAACATTTTCTTTTCCCTTCTTGTGTTTAATGACATAAGGGAAAGTCTCAATGAATTCAACCCATTTAGCATGTCTACGATTCAGTTTAGCTTGACTTTTAATATGTTTCAAAGATTCATGATCAGAATGTATAACAAATTCTTTGGGCCATAAATAATGTTGCCATGTTTCTAAAGTCCGAACAAGAGCATATAATTCTTTATCATAAGTAGAATAATTCAGACTGGGCCCACTCAATTTTTCAGAAAAGTATGCAACAGGTTTGCCATCTTGTAATAACACACCTCCTAATCCAATTCCACTAGCATCACATTCAAGCTCAAAAGTCTTATTAAAATCAGGAAGTTGGAGTAAAGGAGCATGTGTCAACTTATCTTTCAATACCGTGAAGGCTTCTTCCTGTGCGGTACCCCAAAGAAAAGGCACATCTTTCTTTGTAAGCTCATTGAGAGGTGCAGCAATGGTGCTGAAATCTCTCACAAAACGCCTATAGAATCCAGCGAGGCCAAGAAAACTCCTCACTTGTGTGACCGTTTTGGGTTGCGGCCAACTCTCAATAGCTTCAATCTTGGCTTTATCAACTTCAATTCCCTGCGGAGTAACAACATAGCCAAGAAAAGATACTCGGTCGGTGCAAAAGGTGCACTTCCCAAGGTTACCAAACAAACATGCATCACGTAGAGCAATAAAAACAGCACGTAAATGTTCCAAATGTTCCTCCAAAGATCTGCTATAAATCAATATGTCATCAAAGTAAACTACCACAAATCGTCCAATGAAAGCACGTAAAACTTCGTTCATTAATCTCATGAAAGTACTAGGTGCATTAGTTAACCCAAAAGGCATGACTAACCACTCATATAATCCAAACTTAGTTTTAAATGCTGTTTTCCATTCATCTCCCAATTTCATACGAATTTGATGGTAGCCACTACGCAAATCAACTTTGGAGAATATTGTAGAGCCACTCAATTCATCAAGCATATCATCTAGCCTAGGAATAGGATGACGATAACGAATAGTAATATTATTAATGCCTCTACAATCAACACACATACGTGATGTACCATCCTTTTTCGGCACTAAAATAATAGGAACAGCACAAGGACTAAGGGATTCGCGTATATAACCTTTGTCGAGAAGCTCTTGTACTTGACGCATAATCTCCTTCGTCTCCTCTGGATTGGTACGGTATGGTGCACGGTTTGGCAATGAAGCACCGGGAATTAAGTCAATCTGATGCTCAATCCCTCGAATAGGCGGTAATCCCGGTGGCACGTCTTGTGGAAAAACGTCAGCGAACTCCTGCAAAATGTTAGTGACAGCAGGAGGCAAAGAGGAAGGCACGTCCTCGAATGAAAATAATGCCTCTTTGCACACAAAAGCATAGCAAACAGATTTGCTGAAATCTAGCTCATCAATATCAGATTTGGTGGCAAATAAACATGCACTTTTCAATTGAATTTCAGAAGCAACACTAGATGATTTATTATTAGGCTTCATTTGTTGCTCAAATTCTTTTGCCACAATCTGATTTTCACTCTTATTCTTCTCCTGTTGTGCTTTATTAGCTCTATTAATATCATCTTTCAAAATGGAATCAGGAGTCATAGGAAGCAAAGTAATATTTTTATCCTTATGAACAAGAGTATAGTGATTGTTTCTACCATGGTGTACAGAATTTTTATCAAATTGCCATGGTCTACCAAGTAATAAGGAACATGCTTGCATAGGTACCACATCACAATCAACATAATCAGCATATGTAGAGATACTAAAATGCACACGAACAGTACGTGTTACCTTAACCTTGCCGCTGTTGTTGAACCATTGGATGTAGTAAGGATGTGGATGTGGTCTTGTGGTGAGAGAAAGCTTCTCCACCATCTCCATGCTAGCCAAGTTGTTGCAGCTCCCTCCGTCTATTATGACGCGCACAGAACGTTCCTTCACAACTCCCTTGGTATGGAACAAATTGTGCCTCTGATTTTGCTCAGCTTGTGTGACCTGCACACTCAAAACACGTTGAGCAACTAAACATTCATACCTGTCAGCGTCTTCAGGAGCCATGTATTGCGTCTCATGATCAGAATCATCTCCACCATGTTGTTCACGTGTAATAAGAGCCAATGTCTCCTCATCATAGTCACTAGCGGACTCATATCCACCATCCGCAGTAGCAATCATCACACGCGGAGATTTGCATTCCCTCGCATAATGACCTCCTCCCTTACAACGACGACAAATAATATCACTTGTGTGCCCTGTTGATGCCATGGAAGAAGAAGAACGCTGTGCAGGCCCCGCAGGTGTGCTCTTGGCAGATAATGGTGGTTGTGCCTGTTCTCTTGTATCACGGCTGGAGGTGGCACCGGATGGAGGTGCTGGTGCAGTTGAAGTAGAAGATGCACGTGGTGTCCATGATGAAGGTCGGCCTGCAGAAAAGTTAGTTCGCCCCAATGCTTGTCGATCCTGCACTTCACGTTCAGCTTTACAAGCAAGATGGAATAAACGAGTGATATTAGTATACTCCATATAGTCTAGAATGGTCTGAATCTCTCTATTTAATCCACCCAGAAAACGTGCAAGCATAGCTTCATTCTCCTCAACAATACCACATCTAATCATGCCAGTTTGTAATTCCTGATAATATTCTTCTACAGAATTTTTTCCTTGTCTTAAACGCTGCAATTTTTGAAGCAATTCACGTTGATAATATGGTGGAACCCAACGCGTACGCATAGCAGTTTTCAAAGCAGCCCAAGTAGTTGGAATAGGATATAATCTACAATGTTCAGACCACCATACACATGCAAAACTAGTGAAAGCACAAACAGCAGCAGCAACTCGTCTCTCCTCAGGATATTGTAAACATGTAAATCGTTGTTCAGTTTCTAACTCCCAAGTAAGATATATATCAGGAACATATCTACCCTCAAATGGTGGAATATTCAATTTCAGTTTAGGAATATGGACATCATCTCGTACCTGAGGTGGTGGTGGTGCAGGCCTACCATTACGAATATATACCTGAGGTCGACCTGCTGGTGGTGGTGCTGGTGGCTGCTCGTAGATCTGATTTTGATCAACCTCATCCTCATAATTGCCCGCATACTCATCATCCTCCTGGGTACCAGCAACAGCAGTAGCAGGAGCCACAGAAGTATCAACAGCAGCACCAACAGTTTGGCCAAATGCAAGAGGAACACGGCTCGCTCGGCGAAGGTCTATTTCGCGACGTGGAGGTAGTCGTTGTTGTTATTGTTGGAGAGGTGCGTTAGGTGCAGCGGGTGGTGGTGGTGGAAGACGCGTGAGCAATTCATTAAATCTGTTATCGAGCTTTGTTTCGAACGTCTTCTCAAGGCCAGTGATCTTCTCCATGGCCTCTTCAAAATTGTTCAGCACATCTTGCACCTGTTCAGTCATCATTTGCTGAAACTTATCATGAAGCTCCTTGTTCGATAAATTCTCCCAGTCAATCTCGTCGGCTTGTGATCCTGGCATGGTTAGCAGCAATAGAAACACACAAGAATATGATCCTACAGACTACTAAGAAGTGGTGGTGGTGTATCACAAATCCGTCAAGCAAATCTCAAATTCTTACCAGTTCTTACCCAGCAGCAGGCGGTGATCGGCAACCGTTGTAGTCAAAAACTCTCAAAGCTTGGATAGAGCGATTACCAGGGAGAGTCGAACACACGACGTAGATGTATGTGGAGCTGGGAAGGCTTATAGTATGGTAGCAAAAAGGGTCAGCAATAATCAATTCAGAGATGCAAAATTGAATAAACGCTCAACGACGGTACTGTGCTGGTCCTAGGCTAGACTGTGCTAGAGACGCGAGCCTAGAACACCAACAAAATCACGGCGCGGCACGTAAACAAGGGAAAAAACACACTCTGAATCTTTTTTTTTTCCGAAACCTACTCCGGCAAGGAAACACAAATCGGAATCTAGATTGATCCCGAAAACAAACCTAATAAGCAAGGAACTCGAATTGGTGGTGGATATATGGTGGTGGTATATGGCAGCGGTGGTAGTATTTGGATATGGATCGGTGGTGGTATATGGACACGGATTGGTGGTGGTATATGGATACGGATTCGGAGCGGTGGTGGTAGATGGCAGGGGCGATGATGATGGTGCGGCGACGGCGTGACAACTTGTGAACAGAACTCGAAACTCTAAAAGACTAGACGCTAAGACCAGCAACTGAACACGACGATGCAACCGCAAATTCAACAAAGCAAATACAGAAAAGATTATGCAAGGCTCAGATTGGTTCGGATGGGATGAACTAACCCTAATTTTTTTTTGGCTTTTTCGTGGACTATAGGTATGAAGAACAGACTCGATCTAAACTACGAAAAACTGTAAAATCTCACCGAGCAACCTGGAAATCTGATACCACTTGATAGAGGCAAAGGTGTCCCGTCTTTCGATGAGATGGTGGATTTCGCTTTGGTGGAAGTCGACTTTGACGATCCGACTACGAACGTGCGAGGACGTTGCGCCTTAGCAATCGCTAAACCAACTCCGAGAGGTTATTGACCACGCCGGAGCACGATCAACCTGACCACGAGGGTCTGTTTCCTGCGAGCAAACGAAGAACAAGCAAGAAACTGAGATTGCAATCTGGATATTGCGAATATAAGATGAAAGCTTTATTGATCAAGGTGGGGTTCTGTGACGCCTTTGTCTGGTCGTTGAACACAAACGAAGTACGCGAAGTTGCAGCTATGGCGAACTTTTAATCTAAACAAAACCCAAAGTCTAAACGATGCCCTAAGGGCTGTATATATGGAGGAAGAGGGGGGAATTTCGTGGCCCTTGGTGGAGGGGTCCGAAATCAACCCTATCTCTTGTTTCCCCACACATACGGACTCTAAAAATAGCCTATACTTATGTATTTCGAAATTACATGGGCCTGGCCCAATAATAAGGTGACGCAGTGATGAGGACATCAATACAATTGTTACACCCACAGCCCCTGCTGCTATACATACTGGACCAATTACTAGAGCTCGTGCACGCCAACTAAATTACCAGGTACTTTCGTTTCTTGGTAATGATTCTAATGTTCATGAGAATATGATGCTGCCTAAATTGGATACATTTGTTTTGCTTACAAATGAAGGGCCTAGCTTGGAGAAGGATGAACATTGGAGCAAGAACAAGCATGGAGATGATGGCATGCGCAAGGGGAACAAGAACGGAGTTACAAGTGATGATTTCAGGACTTTGAAGCCACCATAATGGGTGCATGAAGCCTTGGACGAAATATACAAGATGCCACTTCATAAATTTCGTCCCGAGGCTATTTTAGGTGCTACGTCACCTTATTATTGGGCCAGGCCCATGTAATTTCGAAATACATAAGTATAGGCTATTTTTAGAGTCCGTATGTGTGGGGAAACAAGAGATAGGGTTGATTTCGGACCCCGCCACCAAGGGCCACGAAATTCCCCCCTCTTCCTCCATATATACAGCCCTTAGGGCATCGTTTAGACTTTGGGTTTTGTTTAGATTAAAAGTTCGCCATAGCTGCAACTTCGCGTACTTCGTTTGTGTTCAACGACCAGACAAAGGCGTCACAGAACCCCACCTTGATCAATAAAGCTTTCATCTTATATTCGCAATATCCAGATTGCAATCTTAGTTTCTTGCTCGTTCTTCGTTTGCTCGCAGGAAACAGACCCTCGTGGTCAGGTTGATCGTGCTCCGGCGTGGTCAATAACCTCTCGGAGTTGGTTTAGCGATTGCTAAGGCGCGACGTCCTCGCACGTTCGTAGTCGGATCGTCAAAGTCGACTTCCACCAAAGCGATATCCATCATCTCATCGAAAGACGGGACACCTTTGCCTCTATCAGCACGTAGTGTTGATTTTGATCAACCTCATCCTCATAATCTCCCACATAATCATCCTCCTCCACATCAGCAGCAGGAGCCACAGAAGTATCAACAGCAGCACCAACAGTTTGGCCAAACGCAAGAGGAACACGGCTTGCTCGGCGGAGGTCTGCTTCGCGACGTGGAGGTAGTCGTTGTTGTTGTTGTTGGAGAGGTGCGTTAGGTGCAGCGGGTGGTGGTGGTGGAAGACGCGCGAGCAATTCATTAAACTTGTTATCGAGCTTTGTTTCGAACGTCTTCTCAAGGCCAGTGATCTTCTCCATGGCCTCTTCAAAATTGTTCAGCACATCTTGCACCTGTTTAGTCATCATTTGCTGAAACTTATCATGAAGCTCCTTGTTCGATAAATTCTCCCAGTCAATCTCGTCGGCTTGTGATCCTGGCATGGTTAGCAGCAATAGAAACACACAAGAATATGATCCTACAGACTACTAAGAAGTGGTGGTGGTGTATCACAAATCCGTCAAGCAAATCTCAAATTCTTACCAGTTCTTACCCAGCAGCAGGCGGTGATCGGCAACCGTTGTAGTCAAAAACTCTCAAAGCTTGGATAGAGCGATTACCAGGGAGAGTCAAACACACGACGTAGATGTATGTGGAGCTGGGAAGGCTTATAGTATGGTAGCAAAAAGGGTCAGCAATAATCAATTCAGAGATGCAAAGTTGAATAAACGCTCAACGACGGTACTGTGCTGGTCCTAGGCTAGACTGTGCTAGAGACGCGAGCCTAGAACACCAACAAAATCACGGCGCGGCACGTAAACAAGGGAAAGCACACTCTGAATTTTTTTATTTTTCGCTTTTTTTTTGCGCTGCTTTTTTTTTGCGCTCTTTTTTTTTGCGAAAAATCACTATAATGGCGAGTGTCTCAAAACTCTTCTTAGCTCAAACTGACAGGATGGGCACGAAATTTTTTCGACCAATTTTTTTTTTTGACTGCCCGGACCCAAAAACTGGAAACGGGTCAAAAAAAACTTCCTATAATGGCACCTGTCTCAAAACACTCAGAAACACCTAAAAATAGGATAGCCAGAAAATTTTTCGAAAAATGCGTTTTCGAAAAATTTTGGGCCTAAACGGAGCGTGGCTACCCGACTCTTTTTTTTTCCGAAACCTACTCCGGCAAGGAAACACGAATCGGAATCTAGATTGATCCCGAAAACAAACCTAATAAGCAAGGAACTCGGATTGGTGGTGGATATATGGTGGTGGTATATGGCAGCGGTGGTAGTATTTGGATATGGATCGGTGGTGGTATATGGACACGGATTGGTGGTGGTATATGGATACGGATTCGGAGCGGTGGTGGTAGATGGCAGGGGCGATGATGATGGTGCGGCGACGGTGTGACAACTTGTGAACAGAACTCGAAACTCTAAAAGACTAGACGCTAAGACCAGCAACTGAACACGACGATGCAACCGCAAATTCAACAAAGCAAATACAGAAAAGATTATGCAAGGCTCAGATTGGTTCGGATGGGATGAACTAACCCTAAATTTTTTTTTGGCTTTTTCGTGGACTATAGGTATGAAGAACAGACTCGATCTAAACTACGAAAAACTGTAAAATCTCACCGAGCAACCTGGAAATCTGATACCACTTGATAGATGCAAAGGTGTCCCGTCTTTCGATGAGATGGTGGATTTCGCTTTGGTGGAAGTCGACTTTGACGATCCAACTACGAACGTGCGAGGACGTCGCGCCTTAGCAATCGCTAAACCAACTCCGAGAGGTTATTGACCACGCCGGAGCACGATCAACCTGACCACGAAGGTCTGTTTCCTGCGAGCAAACGAAGAACAAGCAAGAAACTAAGATTGCAATCTGGATATTGCGAATATAAGATGAAAGCTTTATTGATCAAGGTGGGGTTCTGTGACGCCTTTGTCTGGTCGTTGAACACAAACGAAGTACGCGAAGTTGCAGCTATGGCGAACTTTTAATCTAAACAAAACCCAAAGTCTAAACGATGCCCTAAGGGCTGTATATATGGAGGAAGAGGGGGGAATTTCGTGGCCCTTGGTGGAGGAGTCCGAAATCAACCCTATCTCTTGTTTCCCCACACATACGGACTCTAAAAATAGCCTATACTTATGTATTTCGAAATTACATGGGCCTGGCCCAATAATAAGGTGACGCAGCACCTAAAATAGCCTCGGGACGAAATTTATGAAGTGGCAACTTGTATATTTCGTCCAAGGCTTCATGCACCCATTATGGTGGCTTCAAAGTCCTGAAATCATCACTTGTAACTCCGTTCTTGTTCCCCTTGCGCATGCCATCATCTCCATGCTTGTTCTTGCTCCAATGTTCATCCTTCTCCAAGCTAGGCCCTTCATTTGTAAGCAAAACAAATGTATCCAATTTAGGCAGCATCATATTCTCATGAACATTAGAATCATTACCAAGAAACGAAAGTACCTGGTAATTTAGTTGGCGTGCACGAGCTCTAGTAATTGGTCCAGTATGTATAGCAGCAGGGGCTGTGGGTGTAACAATTGTATTGATGTCCTCATCACTGCGTCACCTTATTATTGGGCCAGGCCCATGTAATTTCGAAATACATAAGTATAGGCTATTTTTAGAGTCCGTATGTGTGGGGAAACAAGAGATAGGGTTGATTTCGGACCCCTCCACCAAGGGCCACGAAATTCCCCCCTCTTCCTCCATATATACAGCCCTTAGGGCATCGTTTAGACTTTGGGTTTTGTTTAGATTAAAAGTTCGCCATAGCTGCAACTTCGCGTACTTCGTTTGTGTTCAACGACCAGACAAAGGCGTCACAGAACCCCACCTTGATCAATAAAGCTTTCATCTTATATTCGCAATATCCAGATTGCAATCTCAGTTTCTTGCTTGTTCTTCGTTTGCTCGCAGGAAACAGACCCTCGTGGTCAGGTTGATCGTGCTCCGGCGTGGTCAATAACCTCTCGGAGTTGGTTTAGCGATTGCTAAGGAGCGACGTCCTCACACGTTCGTAGTCGGATCGTCAAAGTCGACTTCCACCAAAGCGAAATCCATCATCTCATCGAAAGACGGGACACCTCCGCCTCTATCAAGTGGTATCAGATTTCCAGGTTGCTCGGTGAGATTTTACAGTTTTTCGTAGTTTAGATCGAGTCTGTTCTTCATACCTATAGTCCACGAAAAAGCCACAAAAAAAATTAGGGTTAGTTCATCATATCCGAACCAATCTGAGCCTTTGCATAATCTTTTTAGGGTTTTTCTTTGTTGAATTTGCGGTTGCATCGTCGTGTCTAGTTGCTGGTCTTAGAGTCTAGTCTTTTAGAGTTTCGAGTTCTGGTCATAAGTTGTCACGCCGCCGCCGCACCATCATCATCACCCCTGCCATCTACCACCACCGCTTATCCGCCACCGCTTCGAATCCGTATCCATATACCACCACAGCTGTCATATACCACCACCGCTGCCATCTACCACCATATATCCACCACCAATCCGAGTTCTTGTCATATTAGGTTTGTTTTCGAGATCCATCTAGATTCCGATTCGTGTTTCCTTGCCGGAGTAGGTTTCGGAAAAAAAAACGGTGCCATTATAGGAAGTTTTAGGGTTTAGGGTAGGTTTAGGGTAGCCACGCTCCGTTTAGGCCCAAAATTTTTTGAAAACGCATTTTTCGAAAAAATTTCTGGCTATCCTATTTTTAGGTGTTTCTGAGTGTTTTGAGACAGGTGCCATTATAGGAAGTTTTTTTTGACCGTTTCCAGTTTTTGGGTCCGGGCAGTCGAAAAAAAAAATTTGTCGAAAAAAAAATTTCGTGCCCATCCTGTAAATTTGACCTAGGAAGAGTTTTGAGACACTCGCCATTATAGTGCTTTTTTGCAAAAAAAAAGCAGTGCAAAAAAAAGAGCGCAAAAAAAAAGAGCGAAAAAAATTCAGAGTGTGCTTTTCCCTTGTTTACGTGCCGCGCCGTGATTTTGTTGGTGTTCTAGGCTCGCGTCTCTAGCACAGTCTAGCCTAGGACCAGCACAGTACCGTCGTTGAGCGTTTATTCAACTTTGCATCTCTGAATTGATTATTGCTGACCCTTTTGCTACCATACTATAAGCCTTCCCAGCTCCACATACATCTACGTCGTGTGTTTGACTCTCCCTGGTAATCGCTCTATCCAAGCTTTGAGAGTTTTTGACTACAACGGTTGCCGATCACCGCCTGCTGCTGGGTAAGAACTGGTAAGAATTTGAGATTTGCTTGACGGATTTGTGATACACCACCACCACTTCTTAGTAGTCTTTAGGATCATATTCTTGTGTGTTTCTATTGCTGCTAACCATGCCAGGATCACAAGCCGACGAGATTGACTGGGAGAACTTATCGAACAAGGAGCTTCATGATAAGTTTCAGCAAATGATGACTGAACAGGTACAAGATGTGCTGAACAATTTTGAAGAGGCCATGGAGAAGATCACTGGCCTTGAGAAGACGTTCGAAACAAAGCTCGATAACAGATTTAATGAACTGCTTGCGCGTCTTCCACCACCGGCTGCACCTGTCGCACCTCTGCAACAACAACAACTACGCCCCCTTCCGAATCAGTATGGATGAGCACAGCGTGTTCCTATTGAGCCAGGACAAAATTCTGGTGCCGCTGCTACTGCTGTTGGTGCTTCTTTGGCTCCTGCTACTCCTCCTGCTGGTACCCAGGAGGATGATGAGTATGCGGGCGATTATGAGGATGAGGTTGATCAAAATCAGATCTACGAGCAGCCACCAGCACCACCACCAGCAGGTCGACCTCAGGTATATATTCGTAATGGTAGGCCTGCACCGCCACCTCAGGTACGCGATGATGTCCATATTCCTAAACTGAAATTGAATATTCCACCATTTGAGGGTAGATATGTTCCTGATATATATCTTACTTGGGAGTTAGAAACTGAACAACGATTTACATGTTTACAATATCCTGAGGAGAGACGAGTTGCTGCTGCTGTTTGTGCTTTCACTAGTTTTGCATGTGTATGGTGGTCTAAACATTGTAGATTATATCCTATTCCAACTACTTGGGCTGCTTTGAAAACTGCTATGCGTACGCGTTGGGTTCCACCATATTATCAACGTGAATTGCTTCAAAAATTGCAGCGTTTAAGACAAGGGAAAAATTCTGTAGAAGAATATTATCAGGAATTACAAACTGGCATGATTAGATGTGGTATTGTTGAGGAGAATGAAGCTATGCTTGCACGTTTTTTGGGTGGATTAAATAGAGAGATTCAGACCATTCTAGACTATAAGGAGTATACTAATATCACTCGTTTATTCCATCTTGCTTGTAAAGCTGAACGTGAAGTGCAGGATCGACAAGCATTGGGGCGAACTAACTTTTCTGCAGGCCGACCTTCATCATGGACACCACGTGCATCTTCTACTTCAACTGCACCAGCACCTCCATCCGGTGCCACCTCCAGCCGTGATACAAGAAAACAGGCACAACCACCATTATCTGCCAAGAGCGCACCTGCGGGGCCTGCACAGCGTTCTTCTTCTTCCATGGCATCAACAGGGCACACAAGTGATATTATTTGTCGTCGTTGTAAGGGAGGAGGTCATTATGCGAGGGAATGCAAATCTCCGCGTCGGGTGGCCACGCTCCGTTTAGGCCCAAAATTTTTCGAAAACGCATTTTTCGAAAAAAATTCTGGCTATCCTATTTTTAGGTGTTTCTGAGTGTTTTGAGACAGGTGCCATTATAGGAAGTTTTTTTGACCCGTTTCCAGTTTTTGGGTCCGGGCAGTCGAAAAAAAAAAATTGGTCGAAAAAATTTCGTGCCCATCCTGTCAGTTTGAGCTAGGAAGAGTTTTGAGACACTCGCCATTATAGTGATTTTTCGCAAAAAAAAAGCAGCGCAAAAAAAAAGCGCAAAAAAAAGAAAAAGAAAGAAAAAAAAGCGAAAAAATAAATTCAGAGTGTGCTTTTCCCTTGTTTACGTGCCGCGCCGTGATTTTGTTAGTGTTCTAGGCTCGCGTCTCTAGCACAGTCTAGCCTAGGACCAGCACAGTACCGTCGTTGAGCGTTTATTCAACTTTGCATCTCTGAATTGATTATTGCTGACCCTTTTTGCTACCATATTATAAGCCTTCCCAACTCCACATACATCTACGTCGTGCGTTTGACTCTCCCTGGTAATCGCTCTATCCAAGCTTTGAGAGTTTTTGACTACAACGGTTGCCGATCACCGCCTGCTGCTGGGTAAGAACTGGTAAGAATTTGAGATTTGCTTGACGGATTTGTGACACCCACCACCACCACTTGTTCGTAGTCTGTAGGATCATATTCTTGTGTGTTTCTATTGCTGCTAACCATGCCAGGATCACAAGCCGACGAGATTGACTGGGAGAATTTATCGAACAAGGAGCTTCATGATAAGTTTCAGCAAATGATGACTGAACAGGTGCAAGATGTGCTGAACAATTTTGAAGAGGCCATGGAGAAGATCACTGGCCTTGAAAAGACGTTCGAAACAAAGCTCGATAACAAGTTCAATGAATTGCTCGCGCGTCTTCCACCACCACCACCCGCTGCACCTAACGCACCTCTCCAACAACAACAACAACGACTAGCTCCACGTCGCGAAGCAGACCTCCGCCGAGCAAGCCGTGTTCCTCTTGCGTTTGGCCAAACTGTTGGTGCTGCTGTTGATACTTCTGTGGCTCCTGCTGCTGATGCGGAGGAGGATGATTATGTGGGAGATTATGAGGATGAGGTTGATCAAAATCAACACTACGTGCAGCCACCTGTACCACCACCAGCAGGTCGACCTCAGGTATATATTCGTAATGGTAGGCCTGCACCACCACCTCAGGTACGAGGTGATGTCCATATTCCTAAACTGAAATTGAATATTCCACCATTTGAGGGTAGATATGTTCCTGATATATATCTTACTTGGGAGTTAGAAACTGAACAACGATTTACATGTTTACAATATCCTGAGGAGAGACGAGTTGCTGCTGCCGTTTGTGCTTTCACTAGTTTTGCATGTGTATGGTGGTCTGAACATTGTAGATTATATCCTATTCCAACTACTTGGGCTGCTTTGAAAACTGCTATGCGTACGCGTTGGGTTCCACCATATTATCAACGTGAATTGCTTCAAAAATTGCAGCGTTTAAGACAAGGGAAAAATTCTGTAGAAGAATATTATCAGGAATTACAAACTGGCATGATTAGATGTGGTATTGTTGAGGAGAATGAAGCTATGCTTGCACGTTTTCTGGGTGGATTAAATAGAGAGATTCAGACCATTCTAGACTATAAGGAGTATACTAATATCACTCGTTTATTCCATCTTGCTTGTAAAGCTGAACGTGAAGTGCAGGATCGACAAGCATTGGGGCGAACTAACTTTTCTGGAGGCCGACCTTCATCATGGACACCACGTGCATCTTCTACTTCAACTGCACCAGCACCTCCATCCGGTGCCACCTCCAGCCGTGATACAAGAAAACAGGCACAACCACCATTATCTGCCAAGAGCGCACCTGCGGGGCCTACACAGCATTCTTCTTCTTCCATAGCATCAATAGGGCACACAAGTGATATTATTTGTCGTCGTTGTAAGGGAGGAGGTCATTATGCGAGAGAATGCAAATCTCCGCGTGTGATGATTGCTACCGCGGATGGTGGATATGAGTCCGCTAGTGACTATGATGAGGAGACATTAGCTCTTATTACACGTGAAGAACATGGTGGTGATGATTCTGATCATGAGACGCAATACATGGCTCCTGAAGACGCTGACAGGTATGAATGTTTAGTTGCTCAACGTGTTTTGAGTGTGCATGTCACACAAGCTGAGCAAAATCAGAGGCACAATTTGTTCCATACCAAGGGAGTTGTGAAGGAACGTTCTGTGCGCGTCATAATAGATGGAGGGAGCTGCAACAACTTGGCTAGCATGGAGATGGTGGAGAAGCTTTCTCTCACCACAAGACCACATCCACATCCTTACTACATCCAATGGTTCAACAACAGCGGCAAGGTTAAGGTAACACGTACTGTTCGTGTGCATTTTAGTATCTCTACATATGCTGATTATGTTGATTGTGATGTGGTACCTATGCAAGCATGTTCCTTATTACTTGGTAGACCATGGCAATTTGATAAAAATTCTGTACACCATGGTAGAAACAATCACTATACTCTTGTTCATAAGGATAAAAATATTACTTTGCTTCCTATGACTCCTGATTCCATTTTGAAAGATGATATTAATAGAGCTAATAAAGCACAACAGGAGAAGAATAAGAGTGAAAATCAGATTGTGGCAAAAGAATTTGAGCAACAAATAAAGCCTAATAATAAATCATCTAGTGTTGCTTCTGAAATTAAATTGAAAAGTGCATGTTTACTTGCCACCAAATCTGATATTGATGATCTAGATTTTAGCAAATCTGTTTGCTATGCTTTTGTGTGCAAAGAGGCATTATTTTCATTCGAGGACGTGCCTTCCTCTTTGCCTCCTGCTGTCACTAACATTTTGCAGGAGTTCGCTGACGTTTTTCCACAAGACGTGCCACCGGGATTACCGCCTATTCGAGGGATTGAGCATCAGATTGACTTAATTCCCGGTGCTTCACTGCCAAACCGTGCACCATACCGTACCAATCCAGAGGAGACGAAGGAGATTATGCGTCAAGTACAAGAGCTTCTCGACAAAGGTTATATACGCGAATCCCTTAGTCCTTGTGCTGTTCCTATTATTCTAGTGCCGAAAAAGGATGGTACATCACGTATGTGTGTTGATTGTAGAGGCATTAATAATATTACTATTCGTTATCGTCATCCTATTCCTAGGCTAGATGATATGCTTGGATGTGATGCCAGTGGAATTGGATTAGGAGGTGTGTTATTACAAGATGGCAAACCTGTTGCATACTTTTCTGAAAAATTGAGTGGGCCTAGTCTGAATTATTCTACTTATGATAAAGAATTATATGCTCTTGTTCGGACTTTAGAAACATGGCAACATTATTTATGGCCCAAAGAATTTGTTATACATTTTGATCATGAATCTTTGAAACATATTAAAAGTCAAGCTAAACTGAATCGTAGACATGCTAAATGGGTTGAATTCATTGAGACTTTCCCTTATGTCATTAAACACAAGAAGGGAAAAGAAAATGTTATTGCTGATGCATTGTCTCGTCGCTATACTATGCTTTCACAACTTGACTTCAAAATATTTGGTTTGGAGACCATCAAAGATCAATATGTGCATGATGCTGATTTTAAAGATGTAATGCAGAATTGTAAAGAAGGAAGAATGTGGAACAAGTTTGTCGTTAACGATGGATTTGTGTTTCGTGCTAACAAGCTATGCATTCCAGCTAGCTCCGTTCGTCTTTTGTTGTTGCAGGAGGCGCATGGAGGAGGATTAATGGGACACTTTTGCGTGAAGAAGACGGAGGACGTACTTGCTACACATTTCTTTTGGCCAAAGATGAGACGGGATGTTGAGCGTTTTATTGCTCGATGCACTACATGTCAAAAAGCTAAGTCACGACTCAATCCTCATGGTTTATATATGCCTTTGCCTGTACCTAGTGTTCCTTGGGAGGATATATCTATGGACTTTGTTTTAGGTTTACCTCGAACAAAGAAGGGGAGGGATAGCATATTTGTTGTCGTGGATAGATTCTCGAAAATGGCACACTTTATACCATGTCATAAAAGCGATGATGTTGTTAATGTTGCTTATTTGTTCTTTCGTGAAATTATTCGCTTGCATGGTGTGCCAAATACTATTGTTTCAGATCGTGATACTAAATTTCTTAGCCACTTTTGGAGATGTTTATGGGCTAAGTTGGGGACTAAACTGCTTTTTAGTACTACTTGTCACCCCCAAACTGATGGACAAACTGAAGTAGTCAATAGAACGTTGTCTACTATGCTTAGGGCTGTTTTGAAGAATAATAAGAAAATGTGGGAGGAATGCTTGCCTCATATTGAATTTGCTTATAATCGTTCATTGCATTCTACTACTAAGATGTGCCCTTTTGAAGTTGTGTATGGTTTCCTACCTCGTGCACCTATTGATTTGTTGCCTCTTCCATCTTCGGAGAAGGTTAATTTTGATGCTAAACAACGTGCTGAATTGATTTTAAAAATGCATGAGTTAACTAAGGAAAACATTGAGCGTATGAATGCTAAATATAAACTTGCTGGAGATAAGGGTAGAAAACATGTTGTGTTTGCACCTCGAGATCTTGTTTGGTTACATTTGCGTAAGGATAGATTTCCTGATTTGCGCAAATCAAAGCTAATGCCACGTGCTGATGGTCCCTTTAAGGTGTTAGAGAAAATAAATGATAATGTATATAAACTTGAGTTGCCTGCAGATTTTGGGGTTAGTCCCACTTTTAACATTGCAGATTTGAAGCCTTATTTGGGTGGGGAAGATGAACTTCCGTCGAGGACGACTTCATTTCAAGAAGGGGAGGATGATGAGGACATCAATACAATTGTTACAACCACAGCCCCTGCTGCTATACATACTGGACCAATTACTAGAGCTCGTGCACGCCAACTAAATTACCAGGTACTTTCGTTTCTTGGTAATGATTCTAATGTTCATGAGAATATGATGCTGCCTAAATTGGATACATTTGTTTTGCTTACAAATGAAGGGCCTAGCTTGGAGAAGGATGAACATTGGAGCAAGAACAAGCATGGAGATGATGGCATGCGCTAGGGGAACAAGAACGGAGTTACAAGTGATGATTTCAGGACTTTGAAGCCACCATAATGGGTGCATGAAGCCTTGGACGAAATATACATGATGCCACTTCATAAATTTCGTCCCGAGGCTATTTTAGGTGCTGCGACACCTTATTATTGGGCCAGGCCCATGTAATTTCGAAATACATAAGTATAGGCTATTTTTAGAGTCCGTATGTGTGGGGAAAGAAGAGATAGGGTTGATTTCGGACCCCTCCACCAAGGGCCACGAAATTCCCCCCCTCTTCCTCCATATATACAGCCCTTAGGGCATCGTTTAGACTTTGGGTTTTGTTTAGATTAAAAGTTCGCCATAGCTGCAACTTCGCGTACTTCGTTTGTGTTCAACGACCAGACAAAGGCGTCACAGAACCCCACCTTGATCAATAAAGCTTTCATCTTATATTCGCAATATCCAGATTGCAATCTTAGTTTCTTGCTTGTTCTTCGTTTGCTCGCAGGAAACAGACCCTCGTGGTCAGGTTGATCGTGCCCTGGCGTGGTCAATAACCTCTCGGAGTTGGTTTAGCGATTGCTAAGGCGCGACGTCCTCGCACGTTCGTAGTCGGATCGTCAAAGTCGACTTCCACCAAAGCGAAATCCACCATCTCATCGAAAGACGGGACACCTTTGCCTCTATCAGAAGAAGACGGAGGACGTACTTGCTACACATTTCTTTTGGCCAAAGATGAGACGGGATGTTGAGCGTTTTATTGCTCGCTGCACTACATGTCAAAAAGCTAAGTCACGACTCAATCCTCATGGTTTATATATGCCTTTGCCTGTACCTAGTGTTCCTTGGGAGGATATATCTATGGACTTTGTTTTAGGTTTACCTCGAACAAAGAAGGGGAGGGATAGCATATTTGTTGTCGTGGATAGATTCTCGAAAATGGCACACTTTATACCATGTCATAAAAGCGATGATGCTGTTAATGTTGCTGATTTGTTCTTTCGTGAAATTATTCGCTTGCATGGTGTGCCAAATACTATTGTTTCAGATCGTGATACTAAATTTCTTAGCCACTTTTGGAGATGTTTATGGGCTAAGTTGGGGACTAAACTGCTTTTTAGTACTACTTGTCACCCCCAAACTGATGGACAAACTGAAGTAGTCAATAGAACGTTGTCTACTATGCTTAGGGCTGTTTTGAAGAATAATAAGAAAATGTGGGAGGAATGCTTGCCTCATATTGAATTTGCTTATAATCGTGATGAGGACATGACTACCTTGGATATGACCAAAAATATTGCATATATGCATATTTGTCAGGTGATTTCTAGTGCAAACTATTCAATAATCTATTTATGTTATCCAGAACAAAAATACTTCACACACTTTTGTGTTTTGTCTAATTGCAGGTGTATGGGACATTTGTACAATCCACATATGAAGATAAGGAAGAAAGAGATGTTTATTTGCTGTCCAAAAAGTTCTCTCACGTCACTTTTGGCCCAAGAGAAGATAGAGTCCAAGTCTCTCACGTTCTGGATTCAGATTCGGACTGCACAGACACACCTGACTCAAAACGCACACAAGTTTTTCATACGGACTCCGAATTGGGTGATTCTTTTTTTGTTGGAAACTAGATTTCGTGCACTTTCCAACCCAATTGGAATCACCTTCAAATTCGTCCGGAGCGTTGAGTTGTGGACGAAACAATCTGATGCTGTAGCAGAATCCGAGTCAAACTACAAGTCCAAAGGTGTTACATCACCTCCACTTGGGCCCATTGGCCTTGTACGACCTAGATTTAGTTTTAGGCTGCCTTGGGACGTCCTCCCACCTCCTTGGCCGCCACCCCTTGCTCCTATATAAGTAGATCCATCTAGTAGCTTTTCCTTGGAATTTGTTATACATTCTGATCATGAATCTTTGAAACATATTAAAAGTCAAGCTAAACTGAATCGTAGACATGCTAAATGGGTTGAATTCATTGAGACTTTCCCTTATGTCATTAAACACAAGAAGGGAAAAGAAAATGTTATTGCTGATGCATTGTCTCGTCGCTATACTATGCTTTCACAACTTGACTTCAAAATATTTGGTTTAGAGACCATCAAAGATCAATATGTGCATGATGCTGATTTTAAAGATGTAATGCATAATTGTAAAGAAGGAAGAATGTGGAACAAGTTTGTTGTTAACGATGGATTTGTGTTTCGTGCTAACAAGCTATGCATTCCAGCTAGCTCCGTTCGTCTTTTGTTGTTGCAGGAGGCGCATGGAGGAGGATTAATGGGACACTTTGGCGTGAAGAAGATGGAGGACGTACTTGCTACACATTTCTTTTGGCCAAAGATGAGACGGGATGTTGAGCGTTTTATTGCTCGATGCACTACATGTCAAAAAGCTAAGTCACGACTCAATCCTCATGGTTTATATATGCCTTTGCCTGTACCTAGTGTTCCTTGGGAGGATATATCTATGGACTTTGTTTTAGGTTTACCTCGAACAAAGAAGGGGAGGGATAGCATATTTGTTGTCGTGGATAGATTCTCGAAAATGGCACACTTTATACCATGTCATAAAAGCGATGATGTTGTTAATGTTGCTTATTTGTTCTTTCGTGAAATTATTCGCTTGCATGGTGTGCCAAATACTATTGTTTCAGATCGTGATACTAAATTTCTTAGCCACTTTTGGAGATGTTTATGGGCTAAGTTGGGGACTAAACTGCTTTTTAGTACTACTTGTCACCCCCAAACTGATGGACAAACTGAAGTAGTCAATAGAACGTTGTCTACTATGCTTAGGGCTGTTTTGAAGAATAATAAGAAAATGTGGGAGGAATGCTTGCCTCATATTGAATTTGCTTATAATCGTTCATTGCATTCTACTACTAAGATGTGCCCTTTTGAAGTTGTGTATGGTTTCCTACCTCGTGCACCTATTGATTTGTTGCCTCTTCCATCTTCGGAGAAGGTTAATTTTGATGCTAAACAACGTGCTGAATTGATTTTAAAAATGCATGAGTTAACTAAGGAAAACATTGAGCGTATGAATGCTAAATATAAACTTGCTAGAGATAAGGGTAGAAAACATGTGGTGTTTGCACCTGGAGATCTTGTTTGGTTACATTTGCGTAAGGATAGATTTCCTGATTTGCGCAAATCAAAGTTAATGCCACGTGCTGATGGTCCCTTTAAGGTGTTAGAGAAAATAAATGATAATGCATATAAACTTGAGCTGCCTGCAGATTTTGGGGTTAGTCCCACTTTTAACATTGCAGATTTGAAGCCTTATTTGGGTGAGGAAGATGAACTTCCATCGAGGACGACTTCATTTCAAGAAGGGGAGGATGATGAGGACATCAATACAATTGTTACACCCACAGCCCCTGCTGCTATACATACTGGACCAATTACTAGAGCTCGTGCACGCCAACTAAATTACCAGGTACTTTCGTTTCTTGGTAATGATTCTAATGTTCATGAGAATATGATGCTGCCTAAATTGGATACATTTGTTTTGCTTACAAATGAAGGGCCTAGCTTGGAGAAGGATGAACATTGGAGCAAGAACAAGCATGGAGATGATGGCATGCGCAAGGGAATCAAGAACGGAGTTACAAGTGATGATTTCAGGACTCTGAAGCCACCATAATGGGTGCATGAAGCCTTGGACGAAATATACAAGATGCCACTTCATAAATTTCGTCCCGAGGCTATTTTAGGTGCTGCGTCACCTTATTATTGGGCCAGGCCCATGTAATTTCGAAATACATAAGTATAGGCTATTTTTAGAGTCCGTATGTGTGGGGAAACAAGAGATAGGGTTGATTTCGGACCCCTCCACCAAGGGCCACGAAATTCCCCCCTCTTCCTCCATATATACAGCCCTTAGGGCATCGTTTAGACTTTGGGTTTTGTTTAGATTAAAAGTTCGCCATAGCTGCAACTTCGGCGTACTTCGTTTGTGTTCAACGACCAGACAAAGGCGTCACAGAACCCCACCTTGATCAATAAAGCTTTCATCTTATATTCGCAATATCCAGATTGCAATCTCAGTTTCTTGCTTGTTCTTCGTTTGCTCGCAGGAAACAGACCCTCGTGGTCAGGTTGATCGTGCTCCGGCGTGGTCAATAACCTCTCGGAGTTGGTTTAGCGATTGCTAAGGCGCGACGTCCTCGCACGTTCGTAGTCGGATCGTCAAAGTCGACTTCCACCAAAGCGAAATCCATCATCTCATCGAAAGACGGGACACCTCCGCCTCTATCAAAAAGGTGCACTTCCCAAAGTTACCAAACAAACGTGCATCATGTAGAGCAATGAAAACAGCACGTAAATGTTCCAAATGTTCTTCCAAAGATCTGCTATAAATCAATATGTCATCAAAGTAAACTACCACAAATCGTCCAATGAAAGCACGTAAAACTTCGTTCATTAATCTCATGAAAGTACTAGGTGCATTAGTTAACCCAAATGGCATGACTAACCACTCATATAATCCAAACTTAGTTTTGAATGCTGTTTTCCATTCATCTCCCAATTTCATACGAATTTGATGGTATCCACTACGCAAATCAACTTTGGAGAATATTGTAGAGCCACTCAATTCATCAAGCATATCATCTAGCCTAGGAATAGAATGACGATAACGAATAGTAATATTATTAATGCCTCTACAATCAACACACATACGTGATGTACCATCCTTTTTCGGCATTAGAATAATAGGAACAACACAAGGACTAAGGGATTCGCGTATATAACCTTTGTCGAGAAGCTCTTGTACTTGACGCATAATCTCCTTCGTCTCCTCTGGATTGGTACGGTATGGTGCACGGTTTGGCAGTGAAGCACCGGGAATTAAGTCAATCTGATGCTCAATCCCTCGAATAGGCGGTAATCCCGGTGGCACGTCTTGTGGAAAGACGTCAGCGAACTCCTGCAAAATGTTAGTGATAGCAGGAGGCAAAGAGGAAGGCACGTCCTCGAATGAAAATAATGCCTCTTTGCACACAAAAGCATAGCAAACAGATTTGCTGAAATCTAGCTCATCAATATCAGATTTGGTGGCAAATAAACATGCACTTTTCAATTTAATTTCAGAAGCAACACTAGATGGTTTATTATTAGGCTTCATTTGTTGCTCAAATTCTTTTGCCACAATCTAATTTTCACTCTTATTCGTCTCCTGTTTTGCTTTATTAGCTCTATTAATATAATCTTTCAAAATGGAATCAGGAGTCATAGGAAGCAAAGTAATATTTCTATCCTTATGAACAAGAGTATAGTGATTGTTTCTACCATGGTGTACAGAATTTTTATCAAATTGCCATGGTCTACCAAGTAATAAGGAACATGCTTGCATAGGTACCACATCACAATCAACATAATCAGCATATGTAGAGATACTAAAATGCACACGAACAATACGTGTTACCTTAACCTTGCCGCTGTTGTTGAACCATTGGATGTAGTAGGGATGTGGATGTGGTGTTGTGGTGAGAGAAAGCTTCTCCACCATCTCCATGCTAGCCAAGTTGTTGCAGCTCCCTCCATCTATGAAGACGTGCACAGAACGTTCTTTCACAACTCCCTTGGTATGGAACAAATTGTGCCTCTGATTTTGCTCAGCTTGTGTGACCTGCACACTCAAAACACGTTGAGCAACTAAACATTCATACTTGTCAGCGTCTTCAGGAGCCATGTATTGCGTCTCATGATCAGAATCATCTCCACCATGTTCTTCACGTGTAATAAGAGCCAAAGTCTCCTCATCATAGTCACTAGCGGAATCATATCCACCATCCGCGGTAGCAATCATCACACGTGGAGATTTGCATTCTCTCGCATAATGACCTCCTCCCTTACAACGACGACAAATAATATCACTTGTGTGCCCTGTTGATGCCATGGAAGAAGTAGAACTCTGTGCAGGCCCAGCAGGTGCGCTCTTGGCAGATAATGGTGGTTGTGCCTGTTTTCTTGTATCATGACTGGAGGAGACACCTGATTGAGGTGCTGGTGCAGTTGAAGTAGAAGATGCACGCGGTGTCCATGATGAAGGTCGGCCTGCAGAAAAGTTAGTTCGCGCCAATGCTTGTCGATCCTGCACTTCACGTTCAGCTTTACAAGCAAGATGGAATAAGCGAGTGATATTAGTATACTCCTTATAGTCTAGAATGGTCTGAATCTCTCTATTTAATCCACCCAGAAAACGTGCAAGCATAGCTTCATTCTCCTCAACAATACCACATCTAATCATGCCAGTTTGTAATTCCTGATAATATTCTTCTACAGGATTTTTTCCTTGTCTTAAGCGCTGTAATTTCTGAAGCAATTCACGTTGATAATATGGTGGAACCCAACGAGTACGCATAGCAGTTTTCAAAGCAGCCCAAGTAGTTGGAATAGGATATAATCTACAATGTTCAGACCACCATACACAAGCAAAACTAGTGAAAGCACAAACAGCAGCGGCAACCCGTCTCTCCTCGGGATATTGTACACATGTAAATCGTTGTTCAGTTTCTAACTCCCAAGTAAGATATATATCAGGAACATATCTACCCTCGAAAGGTGGAATATTCAATTTCAGTTTAGGAAGATGGTCATGATCTCGTACCTGAGGGAAAGCCCTACCATTGTGATTATTTGCATGTGGACGACCTGGTGGTTATGGTGCAGGTGGTTGCACGTAGTTCTGATTTTGAGCAACCTCATCCTCGTAATCTCCCACATAATCCTCCTCCTCCGCATCAGCAGCAGGAGCCACAGAAGTATCAACAACAGCACCAACAGTTTGGCCAAACGCAAGAGGAACACGGCTCGCTCGGTGGAGATCTGTTTCGCGACGTGGAGGTAGTCGTTGTTGTTGTTGTTGGAGAGGTGCGTTAGGTGCAACGGGTGGTGGTGGTGGAAGACGCGCGAGCAATTCATTAAACTTATTATCGAGCTTTGTTTCGAACGTCTTCTCCATGCCATCTATCTTCTCCATGGCCTCTTCAAATCTGTTTAGCACATCTTGCACCTGTCCACTCATCATTTGCTGAAATTTATCATGCAAATCCTTATTCGTCATGTTCTCCCAGTCAGTCTCGTCGGCTGTGATCCTGGCATGGTTAGCAGCAATAGAAACACACAAGAATATGATCCTACAGACTACTAACAAGAGGTGGTGGTGGGTGTCACAAATCCGTCAAGCAAATCTCAAATTCTTACCAGTTCTTACCTAGCAGCAGGCGGTGATCTGCAACCGTTGTAGTAAAAAACTCTCAAAGCTTGGATAGAGCGATTACCAGGGAGAGTCAAATGCACGACGTAGATGTATGTGGAGCTGGGAAGGCTTATAATATGGTAGCAAAAAGGGTCAGCAATAATCAATTCAGAGATGCAAAGTTGAATAAACGCTCAACGACGGTACTGTGCTGGTCCTAGGCTAGACTGTGCTAGAGACGCGAGCCTAGAACACCAACAAAATCACAGCGCGACACGTAAACAAGGGAAAAAGCACACTCTGGATTTTTTTTCGCTCTTTTTTTTTTGCGCTGCTTTTTTTTGCGAAAAATCACTATAATGGCGAGTGTCTCAGAACTCTTCCTAGGTCAAACTGACAGGATGGACACGAAATTTTTTTGACCAATTTTTTTTTCGACTGCCTGGACCCAAAAACTGGAAACGGGTCAAAAAAAACTTCCTATAATGGCACCTGTCTCAAAACACTCAGAAACACCTAAAAATAGGATAGCCAGAAATTTTTTCGAACAATGCGTTTTCGAAAAAATTTGGGCCTAAACGGAGGGTGGTTTCCGGAACCTACTTCGGCAAGGAAACACGAATTTTCAATTTTTTTCCGAAACCTACTCCGGCAAGGAAACACGAATCGGAATCTAGATGTATCTCGAAAACAAACCTAATATGACAAGAACTCGGATTGGTGGTGGATATATGGTAGTAGATGGCAGCGGTGGTGGTATATAACAGCGGTGGTGGTATATGGATACGGATTCGAAGCGGTGGCGGATAAGCGGCGGTGGTAGATGGCAGGGGCGATGATGATGGTGCGGCGGCGGCGTGATAACTGATGACCAGAACTCGAAACTCTAAAACACTAGACTCTAAGACCAGCAACTAGACACGACGATGCAACCGCAAATTCAACAAAGCAAAACCCTAAAAATATTATGCAAAGGCTCAGGTTGGTTCGGATATGATGAACTAACCCTAATTTTATTTTGTGGCTTTTTCGTGGACTGTAGGTATGAAGAACAGACTCGATCTAAACTACGAAAAACTGTAAAATCTCACCGAGCAACCTAGAAATCTGATACCACTTGATAGGGGCAAAGGTGTCCCGTCTTTCGATGAGATGATGGATATCGCTTTGGTGGCAGTCGACTTTGACGATCCGACTACGAACGTGCGAGGACGTCGCGCCTTAGCAATCGCTAAACCAACTCCGAGAGGTTATTGACCATGCCGGAGCACGATCAACCTGACCACGAGGGTCTGTTTCCTGCGAGCAACCAAAGAACAAGCAAGAAACTAAGATTGCAATCTGGATATTGCGAATATAAGATGAAAGCTTTATTGATCAAGGTGGGGTTCTCTGACGCCTTTGTCTGGTCGTTGAACACAAACGAAGTACGCGAAGTTGCAGATATGGCGAACTTTTAATCTAAACAAAACCCAAAGTCTAAACGATGCCCTAAGGGTTGTATATATGGAGGAAGAGGGGGGAATTTCGTGACCCTTGGTGGAGGGGTCCGAAATCAACCCTTGTTTCCCCACACATACGGACTCTAAAAATAGCCTATACTTATGTATTTCGAAATTACATGGGCCTGGCCCAATAATAAGGTGACGCAGTGATGAGGACATCAATACAATTGTTACACCCACAGCCCCTGCTGCTATACATACTATAATAGCCTCGGGACGAAATTTATGAAGTGGCATCTTGTATGTTTCGTCCAAGGCTTCATGCACCCATATGGTGGCTTCAAAGTCCTGAAATCATCACTTGTAACTCCGTTCTTGTTCCCCTTGCGCATGCCATCATCTCCATGCTTGTTCTTAATCCAATGTTCATCCTTCTCCAAGCTAGGCCCTTCATTTGTAAGCAAAACAAATGTATCCAATTTAGGCAGCATCATATTCTCATGAACATTAGAATCATTACCAAGAAACGAAAGTACCTGGTAATTTAGTTGGCGTGCGCGAGCTCTAGTAATTGGTCCAGTATTTATAGCAGCAGGGGCTGTGGGTGTAACAATTGTATTGATGTCCTCATCATGATTCCGCTCCAGGTGACGCGCTCGAGCTCAAGTGGGAGTTCGACGAGGACTCTCAACGATACTATGTTTCCTTTCCTGATGATCAGTAGTGGTGCCCAGTTGGGGGTGATCTGGACCGTGTCGCATGTTGGGTTATCTTTTATTTTGGCGCTGTAGTTGGGCCATGAGTGTTTGGATGATGTAATGTTATTTATGTACTTGATTGACGTGGCGAGTGTAAGCCAACTATGTTATCTCCCCTTTTATTATCTATATATTACATGGAATGTTGTGAAGATTGTCTAACTTGCGACATATGCCTTCAATGCGATTATGTCTTTAAGTCGTGCCTCGACACGTGGGAGCTATAGTCGCATCGAGGGTGTTACAAGTTGGTAATCAGAGCCTTCCCCGACCTTAGGAGCCCCATTGCTTGATCATTTTTAGCAGTCGAGTTGTGTCTAGAAAAATGTTTTGAGTCATTTAGGAATTATATATCAGAGAGTTTAGGAATTCTTTTTACTTCCCAGTCTCCTCATACCTCTGGTAAGGCATCCTGACGTAGAGTTTTGACTCTTCTCTTCTCAAATTTCACTAAAAAAAATTTTAGGATCACGCGGGTATCTTGGAATCGTTCCGATGGTTTTATGATGAGAACATTGTCTTGGTGCCTCCTGTCAGGGGTTTTGTGGAAGTGTCCCGGGGAGTTGAGCTCTGAGGTGTTGTCGTCATAATTTTATCGTTGCAGTTCTGGAATACCTGAGTTTAGTACGCCGACATCGAAAATCTCTTTTATGCAGTTCATTGGTGAGATAACCTCGACGCCACCCAGTACTGGGGCGGGAGTTCAGGAGTATCGCCATAACTTGTATAACGGATGCTTTTTGAAGGTTGAGGTAGATGGTTTCCGAAGTTTTTCTCGGTTATGTGTTGAAGGATGGATACAGCTGGATGTAGGATTTGCTAGAATTGGGTGAGATATTATGCTTCCCCTCTATCCCCAACACCTGATTGCATAACCGGAAAGGTTCGGGAGTTTCATAGGTCGGAATTCTAGTAGCTCTAGTTCTTCTTCCACGGATAGTTGGTTTGAGATTGAGATTTCTTACCGATTATTCGTTCTTGATCCGTACCTTGTTGATTTATTTCTCAACCTAAATTCTAAGTGGCTTCTCAATTTATAGATATGTGACCATTTCAAGAGGAATGCATTCGTTCATTTTGTTCGGATGTGAAGACTATATGTTGCAATTTTCATTTTTGTTGGATTCAGCTTCATTTTATCTGTCTATGTGCTAACGGTGGTCAACCTCTTCGGGATGGCTCCTCCAACGCGCACGACTCCGAATCCTGATCCGCCACCACCTCCACCTCCTCCGGAGGCATGGCAAGCTGTGATGGCCGCAACCAATGCAAACACACAGTTGATCATGCAAATTCTCCAAGAGCGCAATCAAGGCAACCAAGGGAACCAAGGCAACAATCAGAATCACTCTTGATAGAGGCAAAGGTGTCCCGTCTTTCGATGAGATGATGGATATCGCTTTGGTGGAAGTCGACTTTGACGATCCGACTACGAACGTGCGAGGACGTCGCGCCTTAGCAATCGCTAAACCAACTCCGAGAGGTTATTGACCACGCCGGAGCACGATCAACCTGACCACGAGGGTCTGTTTCCTGCGAGCAAACGAAGAACAAGCAAGAAACTAAGATTGCAATCTGGATATTGCGAATATAAGATGAAAGCTTTATTGATCAAGGTGGGGTTCTGTGACGCCTTTGTCTGGTCGTTGAACACAAACGAAGTACGCGAAGTTGTAGCTATGGTGAACTTTTAATCTAAACAAAACCCAAAGTCTAAACGATGCCCTAAGGGCTGTATATATGGAGGAAGAGGGGGGGAATTTCGTGGCCGTTGGTGGAGGGGTCCGAAATCAACCCTATCTCTTGTTTCCCCACACATACGGACTCTAAAAATAGCCTATACTTATGTATTTCGAAATTACATGGGCCTGGCCCAATAATAAGGTGACGCAGCACCTAAAATAGCCTCGGGACGAAATTTATGAAGTGGCATCTTGTATATTTCGTCCAAGGCTTCATGCACCCATTATGGTGGCTTCAAAGTCCTGAAATCATCACTTGTAACTCCGTTCTTGTTCCCCTTGCGCATGCCATCATCTCCATGCTTGTTCTTGCTCCAATGTTCATCCTTCTCCAAGCTAGGCCCTTCATTTGTAAGCAAAACAAATGTATCCAATTTAGGCAGCATCATATTCTCATGAACATTAAAATCATTACCAAGAAACGAAAGTACCTGGTAATTTAGTTGGCGTGCACGAGCTCTAGTAATTGGTCCAATATGTATAGCAGCAGGGGCTGTGGGTGTAACAATTGTATTGATGTCCTCATCATCCTCCCCTTCTTGAAATGAAGTCGTCCTCGACGGAAGTTCATCTTCCTCACCCAAATAAGGCTTCAAATCTGCAATGTTAAAAGTGGGACTAACCCCAAAATCTGCAGGCAGCTCAAGTTTATATGCATTATCATTTATTTTCTCTAACACCTTAAAGGGACCATCAGCACGTGGCATTAACTTTGATTTGCGCAAATCAGGAAATCTATCCTTACGCAAATGTAACCAAACAAGATCTCCAGGTGCAAACACAACATGTTTTCTACCCTTATCTCCAGCAAGTTTATATTTAGCATTCATGCGCTCAATGTTTTCCTTAGTTAACTCATGCATTTTTAAAATCAATTCAGCACGTTGTTTAGCATCAAAATTAACCTTCTCCGAAGATGGAAGAGGCAACAAATCAATAGGTGCACGAGGTAGGAAACCATACACAACTTCAAAAGGGCACATCTTAGTAGTAGAATGCATTGAATGATTATAAGCAAATTCAATATGAGGCAAGCATTCCTCCCACATTTTCTTATTATTCTTCAAAACAGCCCTAAGCATAGTAGACAACGTTCTATTGACTACTTCAGTTTGTCCATCAGTTTGGGGGTGACAAGTAGTACTAAAAAGCAGTTTAGTCCCCAACTTAGCCCATAAACATCTCCAAAAGTGGCTAAGAAATTTAGTATCACGATCTGAAACAATAGTATTTGGCACACCATGCAAGCGAATAATTTCACGAAAGAACAAATCAGCAAGATTAACAGCATCATCGCTTTTATGACATGGTATAAAGTGTGCCATTTTCGAGAATCTATCCACGACAACAAATATGCTATCCCTCCCCTTCTTTGTTCGAGGTAAACCTAAAACAAAGTCCATAGATATATCCTCCCAAGGAACACTAGGTACAGGCAAAGGCATATATAAACCATGAGGATTGAGTCGTGACTTAGCTTTTTGACATGTAGTGCATCGAGCAATAAAACGCTCAACATCCCGTCTCATCTTTGGCCAAAAGAAATGTGTAGCAAGTACGTCCTCCGTCTTCTTCACGCCAAAGTGTCCCATTAATCCTCCTCCATGCGCCTCCTGCAACAACAAAAGACGAACGGAGCTAGCTGGAATGCATAGCTTGTTAGCACGAAACACAAATCCATCGTTAACGACAAACTTGTTCCACATTCTTCCTTCTTTACAATTCTGCATTACATCTTTAAAATCAGCATCATGCACATATTGATCTTTGATGGTCTCCAAACCAAATATTTTGAAGTCAAGTTGTGAAAGCATAGTATAGGGGCGAGACAATGCATCAGCAATAACATTTTCTTTTCCCTTCTTGTGTTTAATGACATAAGGGAAAGTCTCAATGAATTCAACCCATTTAGCATGTCTATGATTCAGTTTAGCTTGACTTTTAATATGTTTCAAAGATTCATGATCAGAATGTATAACAAATTCTTTGGGCCATAAATAATGTTGCCATGTTTCTAAAGTCCGAACAAGAGCATATAATTCTTTATCATAAGTAGAATAATTCAGACTAGGCCCACTCAATTTTTCAGAAAAGTATGCAACAGGTTTGCCATCTTGTAATAACACACCTCCTAATCCAATTCCACTAGCATCACATTCAAGCTCAAAAGTCTTATTAAAATCAGGAAGTTGGAGTAAAGGAGCATGTGTCAACTTATCTTTCAATACCGTGAAGGCTTCTTTCTGTGCGGTACCCCAAACAAAAGGCACATCCTTCTTTGTAAGCTCGTTGAGAGGTGCAGCAATGGTGCTGAAATCTCTCACAAAACGCCTATAGAATCCAGCGAGGCCAAGAAAACTCCTCACTTGTGTGACCGTTTTGGGCTGCGGCCAACTCTCAATAGCTTCAATCTTGGCTTTGTCAACTTCAATTCCCTGTGGAGTAACAACATAGCCAAGAAAAGATACTCGGTCGGTGCAAAAGGTGCACTTCCCAAGGTTACCAAACAAACGTGCATCATGTAGAGCAATAAAAACAGCACGTAAATGTTCCAAATGTTCTTCCAAAGATCTGCTATAAATCAGTATGTCATCAAAGTAAACTACCACAAATCGTCCAATGAAAGCACGTAAAACTTCGTTCATTAATCTCATGAAAGTACTAGGTGCATTAGTTAACCCAAAAGGCAGGACTAACCACTCATATAATCCAAACTTAGTTTTAAATGCTGTTTTCCATTCATCTCCCAATTTCATACGAATTTGATGGTAGCCACTACGCAAATCAACTTTGGAGAATATTGTAGAGCCACTCAATTCATCAAGCATATCATCTAGCCTAGGAATAGGATGACGATAATGAATAGTAATATTATTAATGCCTCTACAATCAACACACATACGTGATGTACCATCCTTTTTCGGCACTAGAATAATAGGAATAGCACAAGGACTAAGGGATTCGCGTATATAACCTTTGTCGAGAAGCTCTTGTACTTGGCGCATAATCTCCTTTGTCTCCTCTGGATTGGTACGGTATGGTGCACGGTTTGGCAGTGAAGCACCGGGAATTAAGTCAATCTGATGCTCAATCCCTCGAATAGGCGGTAATCCCGGTGGCACGTCTTGTGGAAAGACGTCAGCGAACTCCTGCAAAATGTTAGTGACAGCAGAAGGCAAAGAGGAAGGCACGTCCTCGAATGAAAATAATGCCTCTTTGCACACAAAAGCATAGCAAACAGATTTGCTGAAATCTAGCTCATCAATATCAGATTTGGTGGCAAATAAACATGCACTTTTCAATTTAATTTCCGAAGCAACACTAGATGGTTTATTATTAGGCTTCATTTGTTGCTCAAATTCTTTTGCCACAATCTGATTTTCACTCTTATTCGTTTCCTGTTTTGCTTTATTAGCTCTATTAATATCATCTTTCAAAATGGAATCAGGAGTCATAGGAAGCAAAGTAATATTTTTATCCTTATGAACAAGAGTATAGTGATTGTTTCTACCATGGTGTACAGAATTTTTATCAAATTGCCATGGTCTACCAAGTAATAAGGAACATGCTTGCATAGGTACCACATCACAATCAACATAATCAGCATATGTAGAGATACTAAAATGCACACGAACAGTACGTGTTACCTTAACCTTGCCGCTGTTGTTGAACCATTGGATGTAGTAAGGATGTGGATGTGATCTTGTGGTGAGAGAAAGCTTCTCCACCATCTCCATGCTAGCCAAGTTGTTGCAGCTCCCTCCGTCTATTATGACGCGCACAGAACGTTCCTTCACAACTCCCTTGGTATGGAACAAATTGTGCCTCTGATTTTGCTCAGCTTGTGTGACCTGCACACTCAAAACACGTTGAGCAACTAAACATTCATACCTGTCAGCGTCTTCAGGAGCCATGTATTGCGTCTCATGATCAGAATCATCTCCACCATGTTCTTCACGTGTAATAAGAGCCAATGTCTCCTCATCATAGTCACTAGCGGACTCATATCCACCATCCGCGGTAGCAATCATCACACGCGAAGATTTGCATTCCCTCGCATAATGACCTCCTCCCTTACAACGACGACAAATAATATCACTTGTGTGCCCTGTTGATGCCATGGAAGAAGAAGAACGCTGTGCAGGCCCCGCAGGTGCGCTCTTGGCAGATAATGGTGGTTGTGCCTGTTTTCTTGTATCACGGCTGGAGGTGGCACCGGATGGAGGTGCTGGTGCAGTTGAAGTAGAAGATGCACATGGTGTCCATGATGAAGGTCGTCCTGCAGAAAAGTTAGTTCGCCCCAATGCTTGTCGATCCTGCACTTCACGTTCAGCTTTACAAGCAAGATGGAATAAACGAGTGATATTAGTATACTCCTTATAGTCTAGAATGGTCTGAATCTCTCTATTTAATCCACCCAGAAAACGTGCAAGCATAGCTTCATTCTCCTCAACAATACCACATCTAATCATGCCAGTTTGTAATTCCTGATAATATTCTTCTACAGAATTTTTTCCTTGTCTTAAGCGCTGTAATTTTTCAAGCAAGTCACGTTGATAATATGGTGGAACCCAACGCGTACGCATAGCAGTTTTCAAAGCGGCCCAAGTAGTTGGAATAGGATACAATCTACAATGTTCAGACCACCATACACATGCAAAACTAGTGAAAGCACAAACAGCAGCAGCAACTCGTCTCTCCTCAGGATATTGTAAACATGTAAATCGTTGTTCAGTTTCTAACTCCCAAGTAAGATATATATCAGGAACATATCTACCCTCAAATGGTGGAATATTCAATTTCAGTTTAGGAATATGGACATCATCTCGTACCTGAGGTGGTGGTGCAGGCCTACCATTACGAATATATACCTGAGGTCGACCTGCTGGTGGTGGTGCTGGTGGCTGCTCGTAGATCTGATTTTGATCAACCTCATCCTCATAATCGCCCGCATACTCATCATCCTCCTGGGTACCAGCAATAGCAGTAGCAGGAGCCACAGAAGTATCAACAGCAGCACCAACAGTTTGGCCAAACGCAAGAGGAACACGGCTTGCTCGGCGGAGGTCTGCTTCGCGACGTGGAGGTAGTCGTTGTTGTTGTTGTTGGAGAGGTGCGTTAGGTGCAGCGGGTGGTGGTGGTGGAAGACGCGCGAGCAATTCATTAAACTTGTTATCGAGCTTTGTTTCGAACGTCTTCTCAAGGCCAGTGATCTTCTCCAAGGCCTCTTCAAAATTGTTCAGCACATCTTGCACCTGTTCAGTCATCATTTGCTGAAACTTATCATGAAGCTCCTTGTTCGATAAATTCTCCCAGTCAATCTCGTCGGCTTGTGATCCTGGCATGGTTAGCAGCAATAGAAACACACAAGAATATGATCCTACAGACTACTAAGAAGTGGTGGTGGTGTATCACAAATCCGTAAAGCAAATCTCAAATTCTTACCAGTTCTTACCCAGCAGCAGGCGGTGATCGGCAACCGTTGTAGTCAAAAACTCTCAAAGCTTGGATAGAGCGATTACCAGGGAGAGTCAAACACACGACGTAGATGTATGTGGAGCTGGGAAGGCTTATAGTATGGTAGCAAAAAGGGTCAGCAATAATCAATTCAGAGATGCAAAGTTGAATAAACGCTCAACGACGGTATTGTGCTGGTCCTAGGCTAGACTGTGCTAGAGACGCGAGCCTAGAACACCAACAAAATCACGGCGCGGCACGTAAACAAGGGAAAAGCACACTCTGAATTTTTTTTTCGCACTTTTTTTTTTGCGCTCTTTTTTTTTTGCGCTGTTTTTTTTTGCGAAAAATCACTATAATGGCGAGTGTCTCAAAACTCTTCCTAGCTCAAACTGACAGGATGGGCACGAAATTTTTCAACCAATTTTTTTTCGACTGCCCGGACCCAAAAACTGGAAACGGGTCAAAAAAAACTTCCTATAATGGCACCTGTCTCAAAACACTCAGAAACACCTAAAAATAGGATAGCCAGAAATTTTTTCGAAAAATGCGTTTTCGAAAATTTTTGGGCCTAAACGGAGCGTGGCTACCCGACTCGGAGATTTGCATTCCCTCGCATAATGACCTCCTCCCTTACAACGACGACAAATAATATCAATTTTTTTTTTCCGAAACCTACTCCGGCAAGGAAACACGAATCGGAATCTAGATGGATCTCGAAAACAACCCTAATAAGCAAGGAACTCGGATTGGTGGTGGATATATGGTGGTGGTATATGGCAGCGGTGGTGGTAGCGGTGGTAGTATATGGATATGGATCGGTGGTGGTATATGGACACGGATTGGTGGTGGTATATGGATACGGATTCGGAGCGGTGGTGGTAGATGGCAGGGGCGATGATGATGGTGCGGCGGCGGCGTGACAACTTATGACCAGAACTCGAAACTCTAAAAGACTAGACTCTAAGACCAGCAACTAGACACGACGATGCAACCGCAAATTCAACAAAGCAAAACCCTAAAAAGATTATGCAAAGGCTCAGATTGGTTCGGATATGATGAACTAACCCTAATTTTTTTTGTGGCTTTTTCGTGGACTGTAGGTATGAAGAACAGACTCGATCTAAACTACGAAAAACTGTAAAATCTCACCGAGCAACCTGGAAATCTGATACCACTTGATAGAGGCAAAGGTGTCCCGTCTTTGGATGAGATGATGGATATCGCTTTGGTGGAAGTCAACTTTGACGATCCGACTACGAACGTGCGAGGACGTCGCGCCTTAGCAATCGCTAAACCAACTCCGAGAGGTTATTGACCACGCCGGAGCACAATCAACCTGACCACGAGGGTCTGTTTCCTGCGAGCAAACGAAGAACAAGCAAGAAACTAAGATTGCAATCTGGATATTGCGAATATAAGATGAAAGCTTTATTGATCAAGGTGGGGTTCTGTGACGCCTTTGTCTGGTCGTTGAACACAAACGAAGTACGCGAAGTTGCAGCTATGGCGAACTTTTAATCTAAACAAAACCCAAAGTCTAAACGATGCCCTAAGGGCTGTATATATGGAGGAAGAGGGGGGGAATTTCGTGGCCCTTGGTGGAGGGGTCCGAAATCAACCCTATCTCTTGTTTCCCCACACATACGGACTCTAAAAATAGCCTATACTTATGTATTTCGAAATTACATGGGCCTGGCCCAATAATAAGGTGACGCAGCACCTAAAATAGCCTCGGGACGAAATTTATGAAGTGGCATCTTGTATATTTCGTCCAAGGCTTCATGCACCCATTATGGTGGCTTCAAAGTCCTGAAATCATCACTTGTAACTCCGTTCTTGTTTCCCTTGCGCATGCCATTATCTCCATGCTTGTTCTTGCTCCAATGTTCATCCTTCTCCAAGCTAGGCCCTTCATTTGTAAGCAAAACAAATGTATCCAATTTAGGCAGCATCATATTCTCATGAACATTAGAATCATTACCAAGAAACGAAAGTACCTGGTAATTTAGTTGGCGTGCACGAGCTCTAGTAATTGGTCCAGTATGTATAGCAGCAGGGGCTGTGGGTGTAACAATTGTATTGATGTCCTCATCAAAACGCCTATAGAATCCAGCGAGGCCAAGAAAACTCCTCACTTGTGTGACCGTTTTGGGCTGCGGCCAACTCTCAATAGCTTCAATCTTGGCTTTATCAACTTCAATTCCCTGTGGAGTAACAACATAGCCAAGAAAAGATACTCGGTCGGTGCAAAAGGTGCACTTCCCAAGGTTACCAAACAAACGTGCATCACGTAGAGCAATAAAAACAGCACGTAAATGTTCCAAATGTTCTTCCAAAGATCTGCTATAAATCAATATGTCATCAAAGTAAACTACCACAAATCGTCCAATGAAAGCACGTAAAACTTCGTTCATTAATCTCATGAAAGTACTAGGTGCATTAGTTAACCCAAAAGGCATGACTAACCACTCATATAATCCAAACTTAGTTTTAAATGCTGTTTTCCATTCATCTCCCAATTTCATACGAATTTCATGGTAGCCACTACGCAAATCAACTTTGGAGAATATTGTAGAGCCACTCAATTCATCAAGCATATCATCTAGCCTAGGAATAGGATGACGATAACGAATAGTAATATTATTAATGCCTCTACAATCAACACACATACGTGATGTACCATCCTTTTTCGGCACTAGAATAATAGGAACAGCACAAGGACTAAGGGATTCGCGTATATAACCTTTGTCGAGAAGCTCTTGTACTTGACGCATAATCTCCTTCGTCTCCTCTGGATTGGTACGGTATGGTGCACGGTTTTGCAGTGAAGCACCGGGAATTAAGTCAATCTGATGCTCAATCCCTCGAATAGGCGGTAATCCCGGTGGCACGTCTTGTGGAAAGACGTCAGCGAACTCCTGCAAAATGTTAGTGACAGCAGGAGGCAAAGAGGAAGGCACGTCCTCGAATGAAAATAATGCCTCTTTGCACACAAAAGCATAGCAAACAGATTTGCTGAAATCTAGCTCATCAATATCAGATTTGGTGGCAAATAAACATGCACTTTTCAATTTAATTTCAGAAGCAACACTAGATGGTTTATTATTAGGCTTCATTTGTTGCTCAAATTCTTTTGCCACAATCTGATTTTCACTCTTATTCATCTCCTGTTTTGCTTTATTAGCTCTATTAATATCATCTTTCAAAATGGAATCAGGAGTCATAGGAAGCAAAGTAATATTTTTATCCTTATGAACAAGAGTATAGTGATTGTTTCTACCATGGTGTACAGAATTTTTATCAAATTGCCATGGTCTACCAAGTAATAAGGAACACGCTTGCATAGGTACCACATCACAATCAACATAATCAGCATATGTAGAGATACTAAAATGCACACGAACAGTACGTGTTACCTTAACCTTGCCGCTGTTGTTGAACCATTGGATGTAGTAAGGATGTGGATGTGGTCTTGTGGTGAGAGAAAGCTTCTCCACCATCTCCATGCTAGCCAAGTTGTTGCAGCTCCCTCCGTCTATTATGACGCGCACAGAACGTTCCTTCACAACTCCCTTGGTATGGAACAAATTGTGCCTCTATTTTGCTCAGCTTGTGTGACCTGCACACTCAAAACACGTTGAGCAACTAAACATTCATACCTGTCAGCGTCTTCAGGAGCCATGTATTGCGTCTCATGATCAGAATCATCTCCACCATGTTCTTCACGTGTAATAAGAGCCAATGTCTCCTCATCATAGTCACTAGCGGACTCATATCCACCATCCGCGGTAGCAATCATCACACGAGGAGATTTGCATTCCCTCGCATAATGACCTCCTCCCTTACAACGACGACAAATAATATCACTTGTGTGCCCTGTTGATGCCATGGAAGAAGAAGAACGCTGTGCAGGCCCCGCAGGTGCGCTCTTGGCAGATAATGGTGGTTGTGCCTGTTTTCTTGTATCACGGCTGGAGGTGGCACCGGATGGAGGTGCTGGTGCAGTTGAAGTAGAAGATGCACATGGTGTCCATGATGAAGGTCGTCCTGCAGAAAAGTTAGTTCGCCCCAATGCTTGTCGATCCTGCACTTCACGTTCAGCTTTACAAGCAAGATGGAATAAACGAGTGATATTAGTATACTCCTTATAGTCTAGAATGGTCTGAATCTCTCTATTTAATCCACCCAGAAAACGTGCAAGCATAGCTTCATTCTCCTCAACAATACCACATCTAATCATGCCAGTTTGTAATTCCTGATAATATTCTTCTACAGAATTTTTTCCTTGTCTTAAACGCTGCAATTTTTGAAGCAATTCACGTTGATAATATGGTGGAACCCAACGCGTACGCATAGCAGTTTTCAAAGCAGCCCAAGTAGTTGGAATAGGATATAATCTACAATGTTCAGACCACCATACACATGCAAAACTAGTGAAAGCACAAATAGCAGCAGCAACTCGTCTCTCCTCAGGATATTGTAAACATGTAAATCGTTGTTCTGTTTCTAACTCCCAAGTAAGATATATATCAGGAACATATCTACCCTCAAATGGTGGAATATTCAATTTCAGTTTAGGAATATGGACATCATCGCGTACCTGAGGTGGTGGTGCAGGCCTACCATTACGAATATATACCTGAGGTCGACCTGCTGGTGGTGGTACAGGTGGCTGCACGTAGTGTTGATTTTGATCAACCTCATCCTCATAGTCTCCCACATAATCATCCTCCTCCGCATCAGCAGCAGGAGCCACAGAAGTATCAACAGCAGCACCAACAGTTTGGCCAAACGCAAGAGGAACACGGCTTGCTCGGCGGAGGTCTGCTTCGCGACGTGGAGGCAGACGTTGTTGTTGTTGGAGAGGTGCGTTAGCTGCAGCGGGTGGTGGTGGTGGAAGACGCGCGAGCAATTCATTAAACTTGTTATCGAGCTTTGTTTCGAACGTCTTCTGATAGAGGCAAAGGTGTCCCGTCTTTCGATGAGATGGTGGATTTCGCTTTGGTGGAAGTCGACTTTGACGATCCGACTACGAACGTGCGAGGACGTCGCGCCTTAGCAATCGCTAAACCAACTCCGAGAGGTTATTGACCACGCCGGAGCACGATCAACCTGACCACGAGGGTCTGTTTCCTGCGAGCAAACGAAGAACAAGCAAGAAACTAAGATTGCAATCTGGATATTGCGAATATAAGATGAAAGCTTTATTGATCAAGGTGGGGTTCTGTGACGCCTTTGTCTGGTCGTTGAACACAAACGAAGTACGCGAAGTTGCAGCTATGGCGAACTTTTAATCTAAACAAAACCCAAAGTCTAAACGATGCCCTAAGGGCTGTATATATGGAGGAAGAGGGGGGGAATTTCGTGGCCCTTGGTGGAGGGGTCCGAAATCAACCCTATCTCTTGTTTCCCCACACATACGGCCTCTAAAAATAGCCTATACTTATGTATTTCGAAATTACATGGGCCTGGCCCAATAATAAGGTGACGCAGCACCTAAAATAGCCTCGGGACGAAATTTATGAAGTGGCATCTTGTATATTTCGTCCAAGGCTTCATGCACCCATTATGGTGGCTTCAAAGTCCTGAAATCATCACTTGTAACTCCGTTCTTGTTCCCCTTGTGCATGCCATCATCTCCATGCTTGTTCTTGCTCCAATGTTCATCCTTCTCCAAGCTAGGCCCTTCATTTGTAAGCAAAACAAATGTATCCAATTTAGGCAGCATCATATTCTCATGAATATTAGAATCATTACCAAGAAACGAAAGTACCTGGTAATTTAGTTGGCGTGCACGAGCTCTAGTAATTGGTCCAGTATGTATAGCAGCAGGGGCTGTGGGTGTAACAATTGTATTGATGTCCTCATCAACTCTGCTACACTCAACCATTTCCTTGCTAATGGGCCAAAGAATTTCAGCAATTGTGTTGAGGCAACCAATGCTGACGATTGGCTTGTGGATCTGTGCAAGCATTTCGAGTGCAGTAACGTCAGGCCTGAGGACTTTGTCAAGTTCGCTTCCTTCAGGTGGACGTGTTATCACTTGGGATGAATTCCGTCAAGATTTCAGAGCTCACCATATCCCTCAGAGCGTGGTTGAAAGCAAGTGTGAGGAATTCCGCAACCTGAAGCAAGGCTCTTTGTCTGTCTATGACTACAACAAGTTGTTTCAGAAGCTTGCCCGCTTTGCTAAGCATGACGTCCCTGATGAGAAGAGCATGATATACCAGTTCAGGGGTGGTCTCAGAGAAGAAATTTAGCTAGCTCTTGTTCTCTTTGAGCCCTTGAGGTACGATGAGTTCTGCAACATGGCATTGAAGCAAGAGGCTGCTCAATTGAGGTGTGATGCTTCCAAGAAGCGAGTCAGAGATGTTACTCCTTCTTCCTCTACTCAAGTGGCCAAGCAACAGAAGTATTGGCTTCCTCCTCCTCCGTTCCGTCAGCCGTATCAGCAGAAGAGCAAAGGTGGCAGTGGATCTTCCCACCCACCCAACCCTGGCTTTCAAAACAAGACTTCGTCTCAAGCTCCAAGATCGAGTGCTCCGTATCACCGTCCGCTTTCAGAGGTCACGTGCGACAAGTGCCAACAGAAGGGTCACTATGCCAACAAGTGTCGCAATCAGAGGCGTCTTCCTCCTCCTCCTCCTGTGAGGTCGGCAAGTACAGCGGTGGTCAAGCATAACCCCAAGCACGCCAAGGTCAACTTGATGAATGCAGCTCAGGCAGAGGACTCGTCAGATGTCATCATGGGTAACCTTCCAGTTAACGATATTCCTGCAAAAGTTTTTTTTGACACTGATGCATCGCATTGTTTCATTTCCAAACCTTTTGCATCGAAGTATGAGTGCGACTATCAGTATCTGCAAAATTCTTTGCAAATCGTGTCACCAGGCAAGCAAATGACAGCTAATTTCTACGTCCCGGATATTACTATCACGTTGGGCGACTACAAATTTCTAGCTTCTCCTATTGTTCTGGGTGATTTGGATATTGATCTTATTCTCGGAATGGATTGGCTTTCTAAGCACAAGGCACATCTTGACTGTGCAGCCAGGCAGATTCAATTGACTCATTCGTCTGAGGATGTAATTGTCTTTGCCGCTCGTGATGATACTATCCGTTTGTTTTCTCTCAATGAGAAGGGTGAACTGGATGCTATCTCGCAAATTCCAGTCGTTTGCGAATATCAAGACATCTTTCCAGAAGAGCTTCCAGGAATGCCTCCGCACCGGCCAGTTGAATTCGTTATTGATCTTGAGCCCGGTACAGAACCAGTGTGCAAGCGTCCTTACAAGCTCGGACCAGAAGAGTTGAAGGAGCTAAAGAAGCAACTCGATATTCAAGAGAGAATGGGTCTCATTCGGCCTAGTTCTTCTCCATGGGGTTGTGGTGTTCTTTTTGTGAAGAAGAAGGATGGAACGGACCGACTTTGTGTTGATTACCGTCCATTGAACAAGAAGACCATCAAGAACAAATACCCACTTCCCAACATCAATGAGCTATTCGAACAACTCAAAGGTGCCCAAGTATTCTCCAAGCTTGATCTTCGTATGGGTTATCATCAGATTCGAATCCGTGAGCAAGATATTCCCAAGACGGCTTTCAGGACAAGCTATGGTTCATACGAATACACTGTCATGTCTTTTGGCCTCGTCAACGCTCCTCCGACTTTCTCTTGCATGATGAACTTCATCTTCAACGCCTACACCAATGACTTCGTTTTGGTCTATCTCAAGGGCATTCTGGTTTTCTCGAAGAACAAGGAAGATCATGCCAAGCACTTGCGTTTGGTTCTTGATAAGCTCAGGGAACACCAGTTCTACGCCAAGTTCTCCAAGTGTGAATTTTGGCTCGATGAGGTTCTTTATCTTGGTCATATCATCTCTGCCAAGGGCATTGCGGTGAATCCTGAGAAGGTGTCTGCAATTGTGAATTGGGAAGCTCCTCAGAACGTGAAGCAACTCCGTAGCTTCCTCGGTCTCGCAAGCTACTATCGAAGATTTGTTGAAAACTTTTCTAAGATCGCGAAGCATCTCTCTAACCTTCTCCAGAAGCACGTCAAGTACATTTGGTCTCCGGAGTGTGACATTGCTTTCAACACTTTGAAAGAGAAATTGATCACTGCTCCAGTTCTGACTCCGCCTGATGAATCCAAGCCGTACGAGGTCTTTTGTGATGCCTCTCTCCAAGGTCTTGGCGCAGTATTGATGCAAGAGAAGAAAGTTGTTGCTTATACCTCTCGCCAATTGAAGCCCAATGAGAAGAACTACCCCACTCATGATCTCGAGTTGGCGGCAGTTGTGCACGCTCTTTTGACTTGGAGACATCTCTTATTGGGAAGAAAAGTGGACATTTTCACTGACCACAAGAGTCTCAAGTACATCTTCACTCAGCCTAATCTCAACCTCAGGCAAACTCGATGGGTTAAAATGATTCAAGAGTATAATCCGAGTATCAAGTATACTCCAGGCAAGGCCAATGTGATTGCTGACGCATTGAGCAGGAAGGCTTATTGCAACAGTCTGATTCTCAAGCCTTATCAACCCGAGCTTTGTGAAGCTTTCCGCAAACTTAATCTGCAAGTTGTTCCTCAAGGTTTCCTCGCCAACCTTCAAGTCTCTCCTACCTTGGAAGACCAGATTCGTCAAGCCCAGCTTCTTGATGCTATGGTGAAAAAGGTGAAGATTGGGATTGCCAAGGGTCAACCCAAGTACAAGTGCTACCGCCTTGACGACAAGGACACTCTCTTCTTCGAGGATCATATTGTTGTGCCCAAAGCTGACGTTCGTAAAGTGATCATGAACGAGGCTCACAATTCTCTCCTCTCCATCCACCCTGGGAGCACGAAGATGTATCAGGACCTCCAGCAGGCTTATTGGTGGACTCGAATGAAGCGAGAGATTGCTCAATTCGTGAATGAATGTGATGTCTGCAGAAGAGTGAAGGCAGAACACCAAAGGCCAGCTGGTCTCCTCCAACCTCTTGCCATTCCAGAATGGAAGTTTGACCACATTGAGACGGGCTTCGTGACTGGGTTTCCAAAGTCCAAGCGTGGCAATGATGCTATATTCGTTGTCATCGACAAACTCACCAAAGTGGCTCATTTTCTGCCTATCAAAGAGTCAATCACTGCAGCTCAATTGGCGGAGCTCTATACCTCTCGAATTGTCTCTCTGCACGGTATTCCACAAGTGATCTCTTCAGACCGTGGCAGCATCTTTACCTCCAAGTTTTGGGATTCTTTTCAGAAGGCCATGGGCACCAACATCCGCTTTAGCACAGCTTTCCATCCTCAAACTAGCGGTCAAGTCGAGCGTGTCACTCAGATTCTTGAAGATATGCTCAGGGCTTGTGTGATCTCCTTCGGCATGAAGTGGGAGGATTGTCTTCCTTATGCTGAATTCTCCTACAACATCAGTTTTCAAGCAAGTTCGGGCAAGGCCCCATTTGAAATTCTGTATGGCAGGAAGTGCCGTACCCCTCTCAATTGGTCTGAAACCGGTGAACGTCAGCTTCTCGGAAATGACTTAATCACAGAGGCAGAGGAAATGTGCAAAGTCATTCGAGATAACCTCAAAGCAGCCCAATCCCGCCAGAAGAGCTACTATGATAGTAAGCACCGTGATTTGGCTTTCGAGATCGGAGATCATGTTTACCTCCGCGTCTCTCCTATGAAAGGTACTCATCGCTTCAGTATCAAAGGGAAGCTTGCCCCCAGATACGTGGGACCTTTCAAGATTGTTAGCAAGAGAGGCGATCTCGCCTATCAACTCGAGCTTCCTTCAAACTTTGCAAATGTTCATGATGTGTTCCATGTCTCTCAGCTTCGAAAGTGCTTCAAGACTCCTGACCGCACCGTCAAATTCAAGGACATTGAGCTCCAAGAAGATCTCTCTTATCGTGAGCACCCCGTTGCTATTCTTGAAGAGACTGAATGCAAGACTCGCAACAAGTCAATCAAATTCTTCAAAGTCAAGTGGTCACACCATTCCGACCGTGAAGCTACCTGGGAACGCGAGGATCACCTCCGTTCTGAGTACCCGGCGTTCTTTCAGTCCTAGATCTCGGGACGAGATCCTTTCGTAGTGGTGGAGTGTTGTAACACCCCGGATGTAACTTACCCAATTTGTACTCCAACTCTTGCCGTTTTCGGCTTTAAGTTATTTTATTTTCTCGGGTTCGAGTCTTTGTCTCCGTGCGTTGTTATCGTTGTCATGCATCTCATATCATGTCTTCATGTGCATTGCATTTGCATACGTGTTCATCTCATGCATTCGAGCATTTTCCCTGTTGTCCGTTTTGCATTATGGCGGTCCGTTCTCCTCCGGTGGTCATTTCTAGCTTTCTTTCATGTATGGGGATTAAACATTTCCAGATTGGACCAAGACTTGCCAAGCGGCCTTGGTTTACTACAGGTAGACCGCCTGTCAAGTTTCGTACCATTTGGACTTCGTTTGATGCTCCAACGGTTAACCGAGGGACCGAAAAGGCCTCGTGTGTGTTGCAGGCCAACACCCCTCCATTCTGGCCCAAAACCCACCTAAACCCTCTCCATCATCTACAGCGTTCGATCACGATCGCGTGGCCGAAAACCGCACCTCATTTGGACACTCCTAGCTCCCTCTATGCCTATATATAGACCCTTTCCCCGAAATCCGGATCTCCTCTCCCCCCCTAACCCTAAAAATTCAGCTCCGCCGTCATCGGACACGTCCGGCCGCGACCGGACGCGTCCACCCGCCGCGCCCAGCCAGCCACAGCGTGCCACATGGCACCCCGGCGCCCGCCGCCACCGCGGCCC
>NC_057803.1:248437921-248535762 GCF_018294505.1 Triticum aestivum
GCGAACTCCGGCCGACGAACCTCGAACCGCGTGCCCCGGATCTGGATCTGGATCCCGACGGTTGACTTTTTGCCCAAAACCCTAGCTCATATGCTCCTGTTCATCGCGTCGTAACTTTGCATCCGTAAATCCGTTTTTGGCATATAGCATATCAAAATGTTCGTCGCAGAGAGTACATCATTTTATTCCATTGCATCATTTTCATTTGAGTTCATCTTGATGCCCGAAATGATGTTAGAAGAGTTCTACTTGAGATAATTGTCAGATCTGCTACTCCATTTAGATATTTGTCATTTTTGCCATGATTATTGTGTGCATGATATGCCCATGAGCTCTATATATGTTTTGTTAAGGGTTTTGCCATCTTTCCAGAGGTGCAACCCATGTATTTTTGTGATGTGTGTGGTGACTAGCACAAGCTTGCAAAGTGAGGCACTTGGTAATGCTGATTTCAGGGACTTAGCATTTCCACTAAGTCCTTGACCTTTTTATTTTATATGGCCATATGTTCATGTTGTTTCCTAGTGATCTGTGCCTCTTTTGAGGATGATCAGTAAGGATGTTTTGTTAATCTTGTAGTGCTCTATCCATCCATGTCTTTGGTTGCAATTATGGAGCACCCTAGCTTGAGTCAATCGAGCTCTACTTTTGCTACTTCGTGAATCTGGGCAGATTGTCTACTTGTTAGCGATTTTGCCGAGGATGTTGTAGTTGATCCGTGCATGCTATGCTATTGTTCTTGCCATGTCTAGCTTGCATTTTGTGTATTCTTATATTGTCATGACTTGCTCCGTAGTGAGTGCATCGAGCTCGTAAACATGCCTACTTGATATCTGTTTTCAGCATGCTCCAGTTTTCACCAAGTCTGAGAACTGATTATGTTTTTGCCATGTTCACATGCTTGCAATTGTATTTTCTGATCCCTTTTGGCCCAAGGTCACTAAGGGACTTTTGTTAAGCTCTTTGAGTAGCTCCATGCCATGCGTTACTTTGCCATGTTCAGGTCCTGTAGCATGTAGTTTTGTTGCTCCGAAGAGTGCTACCTGATCTGAAATTCCAGACAAGTGTTAATTTCACAAAGTCTGAAATCTGTTTGCCATATGCATTTTTTCCATGCTTGTTTGAACCTGTTAATGGATGATTTGGCCGTAGCTCAGTGCTAGACTTTTGTTAAGCATCTTGAATACATCCCTGCCATGTATTTTGTTGCCATGTTTGGGTGCTGTAGCATGTTCATCTTGTTGCATTTAGATGGCTACTTATTGTAAATCGCAGACCGGTGTCATATTTGATTTGCTTGCCATTTCCAAACCGTAACTCCGATTCCGGCGTTCTTTATATCGTTTTCAAGTGATTTTATCTCATCTTTCTAGTGGAACACTTGGATTCCTAGGTTGAGGCCAGGTTCATGCATTCCTTGTCACATCTTGCATATGCATCCCGCATCGCTTCCCGCATAGCATATCATCTTTGCATCATATTGTTTGAGCTTTGCACGTGGTTGATTGTGTTCCGTTTGCTTGTTTGTCTTGTTTGGGTAGAGCCGGGAGACGAGTTCGCTAACGAGGAGCCCGTTGAGTTTGCTTTCGAGGATCCGGTCAACTCTGACAACTTTGCAGGCAAGATGATCATACCCTCGAAATCACTACTATCTTTGCTTTGCTAGATGCTCGCTCTTTTGCTATGCCAATGCTACGATGCCTACCACTTGCTTTCAAGCCTCCCAAATAGCCATGTCAAACCTCTAACCCACCATGTCCTAGCAAACTGTTGATTGGCTATGTTACCGCTTTGCTCAGCCCCTCTTATAGCGTTGCTAGTTGCAGGTGAAGATTGGAGGCCGTTCCTTGTTGGAACATTTATTTACTTGTTGGGATACCATTATATTGCCATGTTATCTTAATGCATCTATATACTTGGTAAAGGGTGGAAGGCTCGGCCTCTCGCCTAGTGTTTTGTTCCACTCTTGCCGCCCTAGTTTCCGTCATATCGGTGTTATGTTCCGGATTTTGCGTTCCTTACGCGGTTGGGTTATAATGGGAACCCCTTGATAGTTCGCCTTGATTAATGCTTTTCTAGCAATGCCCAACCTTGGTTTTACCATTTGCCACCTAGCCTCTTTTTCCCTTGGGTTTCTGGAGCCCGAGGGTCATCTTATTTTAGCCCCCCCTGGGCCAGTGCTCCTCTGAGTGTTGGTCCAAACTAGAGTCCTGTGCAGCGCCCCCTCGGGGAAACTCGAGGTTTGGTTTTAGTTGTATGGAGAGCTCATCTGAGTCTGCCCTGAGAACGAGATATGTGCAGCTCCTATCGGGATTTGTCGGCACATTCGGGCGGTGTTGCTGGTCTTGTTTTAACCTGTCGAAGTGTCTTGAAGAACCGAGGTACCGAGCCTGATCGGAACGTCTCGGGAGGAGGTCTATTCCTTTGCTGACCGTGAGAGCTTGTCATGGGCTAAGTTGGGACTCCCCTGCAGGGTTTTGAACTTTCGAAAGCCGTGCCCGCGGTTATGGGCAGATGGGAATTTGTTAATGTCCGGTTGTAGATAACTTGAACCTTAACTTAACTAAAATGAATCAACCGTGTGAGTTACCGTGATGGCCTCTTCTCGGCGGAGTCCGGGAAGTGGACACGGTGTTGGAGTAATGTTTGCGCAGGTTGCTCTCTAGTTTCTCGCTCGCGCTTTGCCTTCTCTTCTCGCTCTCTTTTGCTAACAGGATAGCCACCATATTTGCTAGTCGCTTGCTGCAGCTCCACATATATTTTTACCTTGCCTTACCTATAAGCTTAAATAGTCTTGATCGCGAGGGTGCGAGATTGCTGAGTCCCTGTGGCTCACAGATTACTATTACACCAGATGCAGGGCCTGGTGATTCCGCTCCAGGTGACGCGCTCAAGCTCAAGTGGGAGTTCGACGAGGACTCTCAACGATACTATGTTTCCTTTCCTGATGATCAGTAGTGGTGCCCAGTTGGGGGTGATCGGGACCGTGTCGCATGTTGGCTTATCTTTTATTTTGGCGCCGTAGTCGGGCCATGAGTGTTTGGATGATGTAATGTTATTTATGTACTTGATTGACGTGGCGAGTGTAAGCCAACTATGTTATCTCCCCTTTTATTATCTATATATTACATGGGATGTTGTGAAGATTGTCTAACTTGCGACATATGCCTTCAATGCGATTATGTCTCTAAGTCGTGCCTCGACACGTGGGAGCTATAGTCGCATCGAGGGTGTTACATTAAACTTGTTATCGTGCTTTGTTTCGAACGCCTTCTCAATGCCATCTATCTTCTCCATGGCCTCGTCAAATCTGTTTAGCACATCTTCCACCTGTCTACTCATCATTTGCTGAAACTTATCATGTAGCTCTTTGTTTGTCATGTTCTCCCAGTCAATCACGTCGGGTTGTGATCCTGCCATGGTTAGCAGCAATAGAAACACACAAGAATATGATCCTACATACTACTAGAAAATGGCGATGGTGGAGTGTCACAAATCCGTCAAGAAAATCTCAAATTCTTACCAGTTCTTACCCAGCAGCAGGCGGTGATCGACAACCGTCATAGTCAAAACTCTCAAAGCTTCGATACAGCGATTACCAGGGAGAGTCAAACGCACGACGTAGATGTATGTGGAGCTAGGAAGGCTTATAATATGGTAGCAAAAAGGGTCAGCAATAATCAATTCAGAGATGCAAAGTTGAATAAACGCTCAACTATGGTACTGTGTTGGTCCTAGGCTAGACCGTGCTAGAGACGCGAGCCTAGAACACTACCAAAATCACGGCGCTGCACGTAAACAAGGGAGGAGCACGCTCTGATTTTTTTTCTGTTTTTTCACTTTTTTCGCACTTTTTTCCCTTTTTTTGCTCCGCAACAATTTTTTTTCGAAAAGTCTACAAATGGTCTAAAAACTGCCTAGCTAGAATTTTCCAGACTTAGTTTTTTTTGAGTTTGGAACTATTTTTCTTCTGCGGATGGCTCGAAAGTTGGGGAGTCCTACTCTGTCACGACTCGGGGTATCGCGTGATCTGGAACTCGAAAACAAAAAAACAAATACTGGACTCGGACTAGGACTGGTGGCGGAGATGAATCTGGTGGAAACTCAGACTGGTGGCAGATATATGTAGGATGGTGGAACTCGGACTGGTGGCGAATCGGTGATGGAGGTGGACTCGGATTATCGTGATGGCGGTGGATATGTGATATATGGTAGCGGTGATGACGATGGTGGTATATGGCAGCGGTGATGACGATGGTGGTATATGGTAGCGGTGATGATGATGATGTGGCAGCGGCGTGACTACTCGTGAACAGAACTCGAAACTCTAAAGGACTAGACACTAAGACCAGCAACCAGAAACGACGATGCAACCGTAAATTCAACACAACAAATACGGAAAAGATTATGCAAAGGCTCAGATTGGTTCAGATAGGATGAACTAACCCTATTTTTTTGCTTTTTCGTGGATTATAGGTATGAAGAACAGACTCGATCTAAACTACGAAAAACTGTAAAATCTCATCGAGCAACCTGGAAATCTGATACCACTTGATAGAGGCGAAGGTGTCCTGATGTTTCAATGAGATGGTGGCTATCGTTTTATGTGGGAGTCGACCTTGACGATCTGACTACGGACGTGCGAGACATCGCGCCTTAGCAATCGCTAAACCAACTTCCGAGGGTTATGGACCACGCCGGAGCACGATCAACCTGACCACGAGGGTCTGCTTCCTGCGAGCAGACGAAGAACAAGCAAGAAACTGAGATTGCAATCTGGATATTGCAAATATAAGATGAAAGCTTTATTGATCAAGGTGGGGTTCTGTGACGCCTTGGTCTGGTCGTTGAACACAAATGGAGTACGTGAAGTTGCAGCTATGGCGAACTTTTAATCTAAACAAAACCCAAAGTCTAAACGATGCCCTAAGGGCTATATATATGGAGGAGAGAGGGGGAATTTCGTGGCCCTTGGAGGAGGGGTCCGAAACCAACCATAACTCTTGTTTCCCCACACATACGGACTCTAAAAACGGCCTATACTTAAGTATTTCGAAAATACATGGGCCTGGCCCAATAATAAGGTGACGCAGCACCTAGAATAGCCTCTGGACGAAATTTATGAAGTGACATCTTGTATATTTCGTCCAAGGCTTCAGGCACTCCTTATGGTGGCTTCAAAGTCCTGAAATCATCACTTGTAACTCCGTTCTTTATCCCCTTGCGCATGCCATCATCTCCATGCTTGAACTTGCTCCAAGGTTCATCTTTCTTGTCCAAGCTAGGCCTTTCATTTGTAAGCAAAACAAATGTATCCAATTTAGGCAGCATCATATTGTCATGAGTATTAGAATCGTTACCAAGAAATGAAAGTACCCAATAATTCAATTGGCGTGCGCGAGCTCTAGTAATTGGTCCATTATGTATAGCAGTAGGGGCTGTGGGTGTAACAATGGTATTGATGTCCTCATCACTTTGTACAAAGGGTTACATGCACATCAGCAAGGCTTGTACAAAAGGTGGTTGTCGGGGATGGGACCGGCAACCACACCTTATGGGTAGAACTTGCGAAGATGCTCAATATTCCATAAGTTTTGCGCCTTAGTGCCATCTTTGGTCTCTAGACGGACTACACAGGGTCTGGTGACTCATACTACCCGGTAAGGGCCTTCCCACTTTGGTGTCAACTTGTTGCAACCCTTGGCGGATTGAACAAGCCTAAGGACAAGGTTGCCTTCCTTAAGGCTCCAGGCATGAATCCTGCATCTATGATAGCGACGCTAGGCTTGCTGGTAGCGTGCAGCACACATAGCGGCCCAGAGACGATCTTCCTATTGGAGCAAGCTACTCTTACTCTACTTCATCATAGGCAAGTACTTGACGTGACCCGTATATGTGTTCCGTGGGGAGCACTGCTTCCGCCCCATACACTAGGGAGAAGGGAGTCTAGTTGGTGGCTCGATTCGGTGTCAAACGGAGGGACCAAAGAACCACCGACAGCTCGTCGATCCAGTGTCTGCCGCACTTCACCAGCCTATCGGAAGTTCTTGTCTTGAGTCCACGCGGCACTTCAGCGTTCATCCTGTCGGCTTGCCCATTGCTCCGGGGATGAGCAACAGAAGCAAAGGAGACCTTGCTTCCAAGGTTTTGGATGTACTGCATGAAGGCGCAGCTCGTGAATTGGGTGCCATTGTCAGTGCTTATCCTGGCAGACACTCCAAATCGGCACACCAATCCTTTCATGAACTTGATAGCGGACTGTGCTGTCACCTTCCTCACCGGCTCCACTTCTAGCCACTTTGTTAACTTGTCAATGGCAACCTACAAGAATTCAAAGCCCCCGGTAGCATGGGGGAAGGGGCCCAAAATGTTGATCCCCAGAGAGGAAATGGCCAGGATAAATGGATCGTCTATAGAGCTTGAGCTGGCTGATGGATATTCTTGGAATGAAACTAGCAGGCTTCGGATTTGCTGACTAGCTCAGTCACATCCTGGAGGGCTGTGGGCCAGTAAAAACCCTGCTGAACGGCTTTCCAACCAGAGTTCTTGATCCAATGTGAGATCCACACACGCCTCCATGTATCTCTGCCAACAGTTTCTGTCCATCTTCCCGGCAAATGCACTTCAATTTCACACTAGTCGGCCTCTTTCTCTATAGAGTGTCATTGACAAACTGATAGATATTGGCCTACTGGGATACTCTTTCAGCTTCTTCTTACTCCTCGGGAAGCTCTCCTGTTTGAAGGAAATGGACTATGTGTTGCGCCCAAGTTGGAGCCTGCGGCTCGACAAAAAGGACTAGAGGCACTTCCTCGTTCGTCGGAGCACTCGCCTCGACCGCAAGAACCTGTGGTTCCACGAGAGGGTTCTTCTCACGGGAACATCTCTACCAGCGGCTTCGGGAAGCTCTGATGGGAGATACTTGCAAGAGTCCAATTTTCTCCTTTTTCTGGCCATTATTGAAGGGGGTACTGAGGGCTGGGTTAGGTGGAGGACAAAAGTCCCTAGTTCCACAAGGAACTTTTATGCGGCGCAATTAGATAAGTGATCGACAATGATGTTCTTCGCACGTTGCATGTGCTATGCTTGCATCCCATCAAAGTACTCTTCCAGCTTCCTCACCTCTTCTACGTACGCCTCCATCAAACTTGTCTCACCACAAGCTGCGAGTCTCCGCGGATGATTAACTTCTTGGTTCCCAATTCCAGTGCAACTCTGAGTCCGGCAAGGAGCCCCTCGTACTCATCAGTGTTGTTGATGACCTTCTCCCTAGGAAAATGCAATTGAACCACGTACTTGAGATACTCTCCAGTGGGCACAACAAGGAGCACGCTAGCTCCAGCGCCATGCAATGAGATAGCACCATCAAAATACATGATCCACTCCAGAGGTGCCCCCTTGCCGGGTATAACTATCTGACACTTCATCTGGGGTAGGTGTCCATTCCGCAATGAACTTCGCAAATGCTCTGCTCTAAATGGTTGAGGTACTTTTGTAGTTTAGACCAAAGTTGGACAGCTCTAGAGCCCATTCAACTATCCTGCCGGTGGCTTCGGGATTCCTCAGTATGCGGTACAGTGGAAAACGAGTGACAACCGTGATCTCATGGTCTTGGAAGTAGTGGCGCAGTTTCCTCGAGGCCATGATGAGTGCGAAGATTAGTTTTTCAACCCAGAGTACCTTGACCTAGCCCCCCTGCAATAGAGAGCTGACAAAGTACACCAGTCGTTGCACCACTTTCTTTGTTGCCGTGGTTTTGGGATTTCCTTCGCTAACTTGCTCTACATTCTGTCGATCTGTGTCTGATCCTTCTATGATTGGTTTAGTTTCATCTCCGGAGGGGATAGTTGCTGCAGCTACCTCTTCATCCACTTCTCGTTGTGCCACCAGTGCTCAATAACCACTTGGTTTCTTGCCGCTAAATATAGCAACAATGGCTCTTGTGGTTTAGGAGAAACTAGGGTGGGAGCAGAGGAAAGGTATGCTTTTAGGTCTTCCAGCGCTGCTTCTGCCTTTGGGGTCCACTTCATGGTCCTGCCTTCTTCAAAATTTTGAAGAAAGGCAAGTCCTTCTCAGAAGACTTGGAAATGAAATAATTAGATGATGAGGACATCAATACTATTGTTACACCCACAGCCCCTACTGATATACATACTGGACCAATTACTAGAGCTCGCGCACGCCAATTGAATTATCAGGTACTTCCGTTTCTTGGTGACACTTCTAATGTTCATGAGAATATGATGCTAGATAAATTGGATACATTTTTGTTGATTACTAATGAAGGGCCTAGCATGGACAAGATGGATGAACACTAGAGCAATATCAAGCATGGAGATGAAGGCGCGCGCGAAGGGATCTAGAATGGCATTTCTAATGCATATTTGCGCACTTTGAAGCCTCTTTGATCACCCACAAGGACATGGACGAAATATAAAAGATGCCCCTTCATAAATTTCGTCCATAGCTTATTTTAGGTGCTGCACCACCTTATTTTTGGGCTAGGCCCATGTAATTTCGAAATACTGAAGTATAGGTTGTTTTTAGAGTCCGTATGTTTGGGGAAAATAGAGTTATGGTTGGTTTCGGACCCCTCCTCCAAGGGGCCATGAAATTCCCCCCTCTTCCTCTATATATACAGACCTTAGGGTGTTGTTTAGACTTTGGGTTTTGTTTAGATTGAAGTTCGCCATAGCTGCAACTTTGCGTACTTCGTTTGTGTTCAACGACCAGACCAAGACGTCACAGAACCCCACCTTGATCAATAAAGCTTTCATCTTATATTCGCAATATCAAGATTGCAATCTTAGTTTCTTGCTTGTTCTTGCTTTGCTTGCAGGAAATAGACCTTCGTGGTCAGGTTGATCATGCTCCGGCGCGGTCAATAACCTCTCTGAATTGCGATTGCTAAGGCGCGACGTCCTCACATGTTCGTAGTCGGATCGTCAAAGTCTACTCCTCCAAAATGATAATCACCTTCTCATCGAAACATCAGGACACCTTCGCCTCTATCAAGTGGTATCAGATTTCCAGGTTGGTCTGTGTGATTTTAGTGTTTTTCATAGTTTAGATCGAGTCTATTCTTCATACCTACAGGCCATGAAAAAGCCAAAAAAATAGGGTTAGTTCCTCATATCTGAACCAGTCTGAGCCATTGCATAATATTTTCCGTGTTTGCTTTGTTGAATTTGCGGTTGCATCATCGTGTCGAGTTGCTGGTCTTAGCGTCTAGTTCTTTAGAGTTTCAAGTTCTGGTCACAGGTTGTCACGCTGCCGCCGCATCAACTTCATCTTCGCTGCCATATACCACCACCACCACATTTCCACTGCGAATCCGAGTCCATATATGCCACCACATATCCGCCGCAATCACGCCAATCCGAGTCCACCTCCAACATACATCCGCCACCAGTCCGAGTTCCACCATATACATATCCGCCACCAGTCTGAGTTCCACCAGATTCATCTCCGCCACCAGTCCGAGTCTAGTAATTGTTGCTTTGTTCTCAATTTCCAGATCATGCCATACTATGAGTCGTGACCAAGTCAGACTCCCCAACTTCCGTGATACACGCAGATGAAAAATAGTTCCAGTTTAAAAAAACTAAGTCTGGAAAATTCTGGCTAGGCAGTTTTTAGACCATTTGTACACTTTTTTCAAAAAGAAATTGTTGTGGAGAAAAAAAGTGCAAAAATAGTGAAAAAGAGAGATTCAGAGTGTGCTCCTCCCTTGTTTACGTGCAACGCCGTGATTTTGTTAGTGTTCTAGGCTCGCGTCACTAGCACGGTCTAGCCAAGGACCAACACAATACCATCGTTGAGTATTTATTCAACTTTGCATCTCTGAATTGATTATTGCTGACATTTTTCTACCATATCATAAGCCTTCCCACTCCACATAACCCTATGTCGTGAGTTTGACACCACCTGGCAATCGCTTTCTCCAAGCTTTGAGAGTTTTGACTACAACGGTAGCCGATCACCACCTGCTGCTGGGTAAGAACTGGTAAGAATTTGAGATTTGCTTGACAGATTTGTGGCACCCCACCGCCACCACTTTCTACTAGTCTGTAGGATTATATTAATGTGTGTTTCTATTGCTACTAACCATGCCAGGATCACAAGTTGATGAGCTGGACTGGGAGAGCTTGAAGAACAAGGAGTTGCATCATAAGTTTCAACAAATGATGAGTGGCCAGGTGGGAGATGTGCTAACCAGATTTGAAGAGGCCCTGGAGAAGATACATGGCATGGAGAAGTCGTTCGAAACAAAGTTGGATCACAAGTTCAATGAATTTCCCATGCGTCTTCCACAACCACCACCGGCTGCACCTGCCACCTTTGCAATGACAACAACAATGCCCCCGTCCGAATCAGTTCGGATGAGCGAAGCGTGTTCCTCCTGAGGATGGCCAAACTTTTGGTGCTGTCGTATGTACTGTTGATGCTTCTTTGGCTCTTGTACTGCTGTTGCTGGTGCTGAGGAGGATGACGATTATGCAGGCGATTATGAGGATGAGACTGATCAAAATCAGAACTACATGCAAATACGACCACTAGGTCATGCACTTGCATATATAATCGCAACGGTAGGGCTGCACCACCACTTCGGGTACGAGATCCTGACAATCTCCCTAAACTAAAATTGAATATTCCATCATTTGAGGGTAGATATGTTCCTGATATATATCTTACTTGGGAGTTAGAAACTAAACAATGTTTTTCATGTTTACAATACCCCAAGGCATGACATGTTGCTGCTGCTCTTTGTGCTTTCATTAGTTTCGCTTGTGTGTGGTGGTCTGAACATCGTAGATTATATCTGAATAATATTCCAACTACTTGGGCTACTTTGAAAACTACTATGCATACTCGTTGGGTTCCACTATATTATCAATGTGAATTACTTCAAAAGTTGTAGCGACAAGGAAAAAATTGTGAAGAGGAATATCATCAGGAATTGCAAACTGGCGTGATTAGATGTGATATTGTTGAGGATAACTAAGCTATGCTTGCACATTTTATAGCTGGGTTAAATAGAGAGATTCAGACCATTCGAGAGTATAAGGAGTATAATAATATCACTCATTTATTCCATGTTGCTTGCAAAGCTCAACGTGAAGTGCAGGATTGACAGGCATTGGTGCGAACTAACTTTTCTGTAGGTCGACCTTCAGTATGGACACTACGTGCATCCTCTACATCCACACGTTCTGCTACACCGACACCTCCTTCAGCTGGCACCTCCAACCGTGATACAAGAAAGCAGACACAACCATAACTATCTGCTAAGAGCACATCTTCTGGGCCTAAACAAAGCTCTTCTTCATCCATGGCATCAACCGGGCAATCACATGATATTATTTGTTGTTGTTGCAAGGGTAGAGGTCAATATGCGAGAGAGTGCTCATCTCAGCATGCGATGATTGCTACTAACGATGGTGGGTATGAGTCCGCTAGTGGCGATGATGAAGAGACTTTGACTCTTATTACAAGTGAAGAACACGGTGGAGTTGATTCCAAACAAGAGACACAATACATAGCTGTTGAAGACGCTGACGGGTATGAATGTTTAGTTGCTCAACATGTTTTGAGTGTGCAGGTCTTGTATATTTCGTCCCGAGGCTATTTTAGCTGCTGCGTCACCTTATTATTGGGCTAGGCCCATGTAATTTCGAAATACATAAGTATAGGCTATTTTTAGAGTCCGTATGTGTGGGGAAACAAGAGATAGGGTTGATTTCGGACCCCTCCACCAAGGGCCACGAAATTCCCCCCCTCTTCCTCCATATATACAGCCCTTAGGGCATCGTTTAGACTTTGGGTTTTGTTTAGATTAAAAGTTCGCCATAGCTGCAACTTCGCGTACTTCGTTTGTGTTCAACGACCAGACAAAGGCGTCACAGAACCCCACCTTGATCAATAAATCTTTCATCTTATATTCGCAATATCCAGATTGCAATCTCAGTTTCTTGCTTGTTCTTCGTTTGCTCGCAGGAAACAGACCCTCGTGGTCAGGTTGATCGTGCTCCGGCGTGGTCAATAACCTCTCGGAGTTGGTTTAGCGATTGCTAAGGCGCGACGTCCTCGCACGTTCGTAGTCGGATCGTCAAAGTCGACTTCCACCAAAGCGAAATCCATCATCTCATCGAAAGACGGGACACCTCTGCCTCTATCAAGTGGTATCAGATTTCTAGGTTGCTCGGTGAGATTTTATAGTTTTTCGTAGTTTAGATCGAGTCTGTTCTTCATACCTACAGTCCACGAAAAAGCCACAAAAAAAATTAGGGTTAGTTCATCATATCCGAACCAATCTGAGCCTTTGCATAATCTTTTTAGGGTTTTGCTTTGTTGAATTTGCGGTTGCATCGTCGTGTCTAGTTGCTGGTCTTAGAGTCTAGTCTTTTAGAGTTTCGAGTTCTGGTCATAAGTGATGAGGACATCAATACAATTGTTACACCCACAGCCCCTGCTGCTATACATACTGGACCAATTACTAGAGCTCGTGCACGCCAACTAAATTACCAGGTACTTTCGTTTCTTGGTAATGATTCTAATGTTCATGAGAATATGATGCTGCCTAAATTGGATACATTTGTTTTGCTTACAAATGAAGGGTCTAGCTTGGAGAAGGATGAACATTGGAGCAAGAACAAGCATGGAGATGATGGCATGCGCAAGGGGAACAAGAACGGAGTTACAAGTGATGATTTCAGGACTTTGAAGCCACCATAATGGGTGCATGAAGCCTTGGACGAAATATACAAGATGCCACTTCATAAATTTCGTCCCGAGGCTATTTTAGGTGCTGCGTCACCTTATTATTGGGCCAGGCCCATGTAATTTCGAAATACATAAGTATAGGCTATTTTTAGAGTCCGTATGTGTGGGTAAACAAGAGATAGGGTTGATTTCGGACCCCTCCACCAAGGGCCACGAAATTCCCCCCCTCTTCCTCCATATATACAGCCCTTAGGGCATCGTTTAGACTTTGGGTTTTGTTTAGATTAAAAGTTCGCCATAGCTGCAACTTCGCGTACTTCGTTTGTGTTCAACGACCAGACAAAGGCGTCACAGAACCCCACCTTGATCAATAAAGCTTTCATCTTATATTCGCAATATCCAGATTGCAATCTCAGTTTCTTGCTTGTTCTTCGTTTGCTCGCAGGAAACAGACCCTCGTGGTCAGGTTGATCGTGCTCCGGCGTGGTCAATAACCTCTCGGAGTTGGTTTAGCGATAGCTAAGGCGCGACGTCCTCGCACGTTCGTAGTCGGATCGTCAAAGTCGACTTCCACCAAAGCGAAATCCATCATCTCATCGAAAGACGGGACACCTTTGCCTCTATCAAGTGGTATCAGATTTCCAGGTTGCTCGGTGAGATTTTACAGTTTTTCGTAGTTTAGATCGAGTCTGTTCTTCATACCTGATGAGGACATCAATACAATTGTTACACCCACAGCCCCTGCTGCTATACATACTGGACCAATTACTAGAGCTCGTGCACGCCAACTAAATTACCAGGTACTTTCGTTTCTTGGTAATGATTCTAATGTTCATGAGAATATGATGCTGCCTAAATTGGATACATTTGTTTTGCTTACAAATGAAGGGCCTAGCTTGGAGAAGGATGAACATTGGAGCAAGAACAAGCATGGAGATGATGGCATGCGCAAGGGGAACAAGAACGGAGTTACAAGTGATGATTTCAGGACTTTGAAGCCACCATAATGGGTGCATGAAGCCTTGGACGAAATATACAAGATGCCACTTCATAAATTTCGTCCCGAGGCTATTTTAGGTGCTGCGTCACCTTATTATTGGGCCAAGCCCATGTAATTTCGAAATACATAAGTATAGGCTATTTTTAGAGTCCGTATGTGTGGGGAAACAAGAGATAGGGTTGATTTCGGACCCCTCCACCAAGGGCCACGAAATTCCCCCCTCTTCCTCCATATATACAGCCCTTAGGGCATCGTTTAGACTTTGGGTTTTGTTTAGATTAAAAGTTCGCCATAGCTGCAACTTCGCGTACTTCGTTTGTGTTCAACGACCAGACAAAGGCGTCACAGAACCCCACCTTGATCAATAAAGCTTTCATCTTATATTCGCAATATCCAGATTGCAATCTTAGTTTCTTGCTTGTTCTTCGTTTGCTCGCAGGAAACAGACCCTCGTGGTCAGGTTGATCGTGCTCCGGCGTGGTCAATAACCTCACGGAGTTGGTTTAGCGATTGCTAAGGCGCGACGTCCTCGCACGTTCGTAGTCGGATCGTCAAAGTCGACTTCCACCAAAGCGAAATCCACCATCTCATCGAAAGACGGGACACCTTTGCCTCTATCAAGTGGTATCAGATTTCCAGGTTGCTCGGTGAGATTTTACAGTTTTTCGTAGTTTAGATCGAGTGTGTTCTTCATACCTACAGTCCACGAAAAAGCCACAAAAAAAATTAGGGTTAGTTCATCATATCCGAACCAATCTGAGCCTTTGCATAATCTTTTTAGGGTTTTGCTTTGTTGAATTTGCGGTTGCATCGTCGTGTCTAGTTGTTGGTCTTAGAGTCTAGTCTTTTAGAGTTTCGAGTTCTGGCCATAAGTTGTCACGCCGCCGCCGCACCATCATCATCGCCCCTGCCATCCACCACCACCGCTCCGAATCCGTATCCATATACCACCACCGATCCATATACATATACTACCACCACCGCTGCCATATACCACCACCATATATCCACCACCAATCCGAGTTCCTTGATTATTAGGGTTGTTTTCGAGATCCATCTAGTTTCCGATTCGTGTTTCCTTGTCGGAGTAGGTTTCGGAAAAAAAAATTCGATTAGTAGGTTTCGGGTAGCCACGCTCCGTTTAGGCCCAAAATTTTTCGAAAACGCATTTTTCGAAAAAATTTCTGGCTATCCTATTTTTAGGTGTTTCTGAGTGTTTTGAGACAGGTGCCATTATAGGAAGTTTTTTTTGACCCGTTTCCAGTTTTTGGGAGGGGGCAGTCAAAAAAAAAAATTGGTCGAAAAAATTTCGTGCCCATCCTGTCAGTTTGAGCTAAGAAGAGTTTTGAGACACTCGCCATTATAGTGATTTTTCGCAAAAAAAAAGGCAGCGCAAAAAAAAAAGAAGAGCGAAAAAAAATTCAGAGTGTGCTTTTCCCTTGTTTACGTGCCGCGCCGTGATTTTGTTGGTGTTCTAGGCTCGCGTCTCTAGCACAGTCTAGCCTAGGACCAGCACAGTACCGTCGTTGAGCGTTTATTCAACTTTGCATCTCTGAATTGATTATTGCTGACCCTTTTTGCTACCATACTATAAGCCTTCCCAGCTCCACATACATCTACGTCGTGTGTTTGACTCTCCCTGGTAATCGCTCTATCCAAGCTTTGAGAGTTTTTGACTACAACGGTTGCCGATCACCGCCTGCTGCTGGGTAAGAACTGGTAAGAATTTGAGATTTGCTTGACGGATTTGTGATACACCACCACCACTTCTTAGTAGTCTGTAGGATCATATTCTTGTGTGTTTCTATTGCTGCTAACCATGCCAGGATCACGAGCCGACGAGATTGACTGGGAGAATTTATCGAACAAGGAGCTTCATGATAAGTTTCAGCAAATGATGACTGAACAGGTGCAAGATGTGCTGAACAATTTTGAAGAGGCCATGGAGAAGATCACTGGCCTTGAGAAGACGTTCGAAACAAAGCTCGATAACAAGTTTAATGAATTGCTCGCGCGTCTTCCACCACCACCACCCGCTGCACCTAACGCACCTCTCCAACAACAACAACAACGACTACCTCCACGTCGCGAAGCAGACCTCCGCCGAGCAAGCCGTGTTCCTCTTGCGTTTGGCCAAACTGTTGGTGCTGCTGTTGATACTTCTGTGGCTCCTGCTGCTGATGCGGAGGAGGATGATTATGTGGGAGATTATGAGGATGAGGTTGATCAAAATCAACACTACGTGCAGCCACCTATACCACCACCAGCAGGTCGACCTCAGGTATATATTCGTAATGGTAGGCCTGCACCACCACCTCAGGCACGAGATGATGTCCATATTCCTAAACTGAAATTGAATATTCCACCATTTGAGGGTAGATATGTTCCTGATATATATCTTACTTGGGAGTTAGAAACTGAACAACGATTTACATGTTTACAATATCCTGAGGAGAGACGAGTTGCTGCTGCCGTTTGTGCTTTCACTAGTTTTGCATGTGTATGGTGGTCTGAACATTGTAGATTATATCCTATTCCAACTACTTGGGCTGCTTTGAAAACTGCTATGCGTACGCGTTGGGTTCCACCATATTATCAACGTGAATTGCTTCAAAAATTGCAGCGTTTAAGACAAGGGAAAAATTCTGTAGAAGAATATTATCAGGAATTACAAACTGGCATGATTAGATGTGGTATTGTTGAGGAGAATGAAGCTATGCTTGCACGTTTTCTGGGTGGATTAAATAGAGAGATTCAGACCATTCTAGACTATAAGGAGTATACTAATATCACTCGTTTATTCCATCTTGCTTGTAAAGCTGAACGTGAAGTGCAGGATCGACAAGCATTGGGGCGAACTAACTTTTCTGCAGGCCGACCTTCATCATGGACACCACGTGCATCTTCTACTTCAACTGCACCAGCACCTCCATCCGGTGCCACCTCCAGCCGTGATACAAGAAAATAGACACAACCACCATTATCTGCCAAGAGCGCACCTGCGGGGCCTGCACAGCGTTCTTCTTCTTCCATGGCATCAACAGGGCACACAAGTGATATTATTTGTCGTCGTTGTAAGGGAGGAGGTCATTATGCGAGAGAATGCAAATCTCCGTGTGTGATGATTGCTACCGCGGATGGTGGATATGAGTCTGCTAGTGACTATGATGAGGAGACTTTGGCTCTTATTACACGTGAAGAACATGGTGGAGATGATTCTGATCATGAGACGCAATACATGGCTCCTGAAGACGCTGACAGGTATGAATGTTTAGTTGCTCAACGTGTTTTGAGTGTGCAGGTCACACAAGCTGAGCAAAATCAGAGGCACAATTTGTTCCATACCAAGGGAGTTGTGAAGGAACGTTCTGTGCGCGTTATCATAGACGGAGGGAGCTGCAACAACTTGGCTAGCATGGAGATGGTGGAGAAGCTTTCTCTCACCACAAGACCACATCCACATCCTTACTACATCCAATGGTTCAACAACAGCGGCAAGGTTAAGGTAACACGTACTGTTCGTGTGCATTTTAGTATCTCTACATATGCTGATTATGTTGATTGTGATGTGGTACCTATGCAAGCACGTTCCTTATTACTTGGTAGACCATGGCAATTTGATAAAAATTCTGTACACCATGGTAGAAACAATCACTATACTCTTGTTCATAAGGATAAAAATATTACTTTGCTTCCTATGACTCCTGATTCCATTTTGAAAGATGATATTAATAGAGCTAATAAAGCACAACAGGAGAAGAATAAGAGTGAAAATCAGATTGTGGCAAAAGAATTTGAGCAACAAATGAAGCCTAACAATAAACCATCTAGTGTTGCTTCTGAAATTAAATTGAAAAGTGCATGTTTATTTGCCACCAAATCTGATATTGATGAGCTAGATTTCAGCAAATCTGTTTGCTATGCTTTTGTGTGCAAAGAGGCATTATTTTCATTCGAGGACGTGCCTTCCTCTTTGCCTCCTGCTGTCACTAACATTTTGCAGGAGTTCGCTGATGTTTTTCCACAAGACGTGCCACCGGGATTACCGCCTATTCGAGGGATTGAGCATCAGATTGACTTAATTCCCGGTGCTTCACTGCCAAACCGTGCACCATACCTGATGAGGACATCAATACAATTGTTACACCCACAGCCCCTGCTGCTATACATACTGGACCAATTACTAGAGCTCGTGCACGCCAACTAAATTACCAGGTACTTTCGTTTCTTGGTAATGATTCTATTGTTCATGAGAATATGATGCTGCCTAAATTGGATACATTTGTTTTGCTTACAAATGAAGGGCCTAGCTTGGAGAAGGATGAACATTGGAGCAAGAACAAGCATGGAGATGATGGCATGCGCAAGGGAAACAAGAACGGAGTTACAAGTGACGATTTCAGGACTTTGAAGCCACCATAATGGGTGCATGAAGCCTTGGACGAAATATACAAGACGCCACTTCATAAATTTCGTCCCGAGGCTATTTTAGGTGCTGCGTCACCTTATTATTGGGCCAGGCCCATGTAATTTCGAAATACATAAGTATAGGCTATTTTTAGAGTCCGTATGTGTGGGGAAACAAGAGATAGGGTTGATTTCGGACCCCTCCACCAAGGGCCACGAAATTCCCCCCCTCTTCCTCCATATATACAGCCCTTAGGGCATCGTTTAGACTTTGGGTTTTGTTTAGATTAAAAGTTCGTCATAGCTGCAACTTCGCGTACTTCGTTTGTGTTCAACGACCAGACAAAGGCGTCACAGAACCCCACCTTGATCAATAAAGCTTTCATCTTATATTCGCAATATCCAGATTGCAATCTCAGTTTCTTGCTTGTTCTTCGTTTGCTCGCAGGAAACAGACCCTCGTGGTCAGGTTGATCGTGCTCCGGCGTGGTCAATAACCTCTCGGAGTTGGTTTAGCGATTGCTAAGGCGCGACGTCCTCGCACGTTCGTAGTCGGATCGTCAAAGTCGACTTCCACCAAAGCGAAATCCACTATCTCATCGAAAGACGGGACACCTTTGCCTCTATCAAGAAGCTTTCTCTCACCACAAGACCACATCCACATCCTTACTACATCCAATGGTTCAACAACAGCGGCAAGGTTAAGGTAACACGTACTGTTCGTGTGCATTTTAGTATCTCTACATATGCTGATTATGTTGATTGTGATGTGGTACCTATGCAAGCATGTTCCTTATTACTTGGTAGACCATGGCAATTTGATAAAAATTCTGTACACCATGGTAGAAACAATCACTATACTCTTGTTCATAAGGATAAAAATATTACTTTGCTTCCTATGACTCCTGATTCCATTTTGAAAGATGATATTAATAGAGCTAATAAAGCACAACAGGAGAAGAGTAAGAGTGAAAATCAGATTGTGGCAAAAGAATTTGAGCAACAAATGAAGCCTAATAATAAGCCATCTAGTGTTGCTTCTGAAATTAAATTGAAAAGTGCATGTTTATTTGCCACCAAATCTGATATTGATGAGCTAGATTTCAGCAAATCTGTTTGCTATGCTTTTGTGTGCAAAGAGGCATTATTTTCATTCGAGGACGTGCCTTCCTCTTTGCCTCCTGCTGTCACTAACATTTAACAGGAGTTCGCTGACGTTTTTCCACAAGACGTGCCACCGGGATTACCGCCTATTCGAGGGATTGAGCATCAGATTGACTTAATTCCCGGTGCTTCACTGCCAAACCGTGCACCGTACCGTACCAATCCAGAGGAGACGAAGGAGATTATGCGTCAAGTACAAGAGCTTCTCGACAAAGGTTATATACGCGAATCCCTTAGTCCTTGTGCTGTTCCTATTATTCTAGTGCCGAAAAAGGATGGTACATCACGTATGTGTGTTGATTGTAGAGGCATTAATAATATTACTATTCGTTATCGTCATCCTATTCCTAGGCTAGATGATATGCTTGATGAATTGAGTGGCTCTACAATATTCTCCAAAGTTGATTTGCGTAGTGGCTACCATCAAATTCGTATGAAATTGGGAGATGAATGGAAAACAGCATTTAAAACTAAGTTTGGATTATATGAGTGGTTTGTCATGCCTTTTGGGTTAACTAATGCACCTAGTACTTTCATGAGATTAATGAACGAAGTTTTACGTGCTTTCATTGGACGATTTGTGGTAGTTTACTTTGATGACATATTGATTTATAGCAGATCTTTGGAGGAACATTTGGAACATTTACGTGCTGTTTTTATTGCTCTACGTGATGCACGTTTGTTTGGTAACCTTGGGAAGTGCACCTTTTGCACCGACCGAGTATCTTTTCTTGGCTATGTTGTTACTCCACAGGGAATTGAAGTTGATAAAGCCAAGATTGAAGCTATTGAGAGTTGGCCGCAGCCCAAAACGGTCACACAAGTGAGGAGTTTTCTTGGCCTCGCTGGATTCTATAGGCGTTTTGTGAGAGATTTCAGCACCATTGCTGCACCTCTCAACGAGCTTACAAAGAAGGATGTGCCTTTTGTTTGGGGTACCGCACAGGAAGAAGCCTTCACGGTATTGAAAGATAAGTTGACACATGCTCCTTTACTCCAACTTCCTGATTTTAATAAGACTTTTGAGCTTGAATGTGATGCTAGTGGAATTGGATTAGGGGGTGTGTTATTACAAGATGGCAAACCTGTTGCTTACTTTTCTGAAAAATTGAGTGGGCCTAGTCTGAATTATTCTACTTATGATAAAGAATTATATGCTCTTGTTCGGACTTTAGAAACATGGCAACATTATTTATGGCCCAAAGAATTTGTTATACATTCTGATCATGAATCTTTGAAACATATTAAAAGTCAAGCTAAACTGAATCGTAGACATGCTAAATGGGTGGAATTCATTGAGACTTTCCCTTATGTCATTAAACACAAGAAGGGAAAAGAAAATGTTATTGCTGATGCATTGTCTCGTCGCTATACTATGCTTTCACAACTTGACTTCAAAATATTTGGTTTGGAGACCATCAAAGATCAATATGTGCATGATGCTGATTTTAAAGATGTAATGCAGAATTGTAAAGAAGGAAGAATGTGGAACAAGTTTGTTGTTAACAATGGATTTGTGTTTCGTGCTAACAAGCTATGCATTCCAGCTAGCTCCATTCGTCTTTTGTTGTTGCAGGAGGCGCATGGAGGAGGATTAATGGGACACTTTGGCGTGAAGAAGACGGAGGGCGTACTTGCTACACATTTCTTTTGGCCAAAGATGAGACGGGATGTTGAGCGTTTTATTGCTCGCTGCACTACATGTCAAAAAGCTAAGTCACGACTCAATCCTCATGGTTTTTTTTTTCCGAAACCTACTCCGGCAAGGAAACACGAATCGGAAACTAGATGGATCTCGAAAACAACCCTAATAATCAAGGAACTCGGATTGGTGGTGGATATATGGTGGTGGTATATGGATACGGATTCGGAGCGGTGGTGGTGGATGGCAGGGGCGATGATGATGGTGCGGCGGCGGTGTGACAACTTATGACCAGAACTCGAATCTCTAAAAGACTAGACTCTAAGACCAGCAACTAGACACGACGATGCAAACGCAAATTCAACAAAGCAAAACCCTAAAAAGATTATGCAAAGGCTCAGATTGGTTCGGATATGATGAACTAACCCTAATTTTTTTTGTGGCTTTTTCGTGGACTGTAGGTATGAAGAACAGACTCGATCTAAACTACGAAAAACTGTAAAATCTCACCGAGCAACCTGGAAATCTGATACCACTTGATAGAGGCGAGGGTGTCCCGATCTTTCGATGAGATGATAACTATCGATTTGGTGGAGACGACTTTGACGATCCGACTACAAACGTGCATTGCGCCTTAGCAATCGCTAAACCAATCTCCTGAGGTTACTGACGATGCTGGAAGCACGGTCAGCCTGACCACGAAGGTCTATTCCTGCAAGCAATCGAAGAACGAGCAAGAATATGATAAAGCAATCTGAATATTGCAAATATATATGAGGTATTGATAATGGTGGGGATCCGGAAGCGGTCTTGGTCTGGTCGTTGGACACAAACGAAGTACACGAAGTTGCAATGGCTAACTTTTAACTAAACAAATCCCCCAGGAAAAGCTACTAGATGGATCTACTTATATAGGAGTAAGGGGTGGCGGCCAAGGAGGTGGGAGGACGTCCCAAGGCAGCCTAAAACTAAATCTAGGTCGTACAAGGCCAATGGGCCCAAGTGGAGGTGATGTAACATCTTTGGACTTGTAGTTTGACTCGGATTCTGCTGCAGCATCAGATTGTTTCGTCCACAACTCAACGCTCCGGACGAATTTGAAGGTGATTCCAATTGGGTTGGAAAGTGCACGAAATCTAGTTTTCAACAAAAAAAGAATCACCCAATTGGGAGTCCGTATGAAAAACTTGTGTGCATTTTGAGTCAGATATGTCCGTGCAGTCCGAATCTGAATCCAGAACGTGAGAGACTTGGACTCTATCTTCTCTTGGGCCAAAAGTGACGTGAGAGAACTTTTTGGACAGCAAATAAACATCTCTTTCTTCCTTATCTTCATATGTGGATTGCACAAATGTCTCATACACCTGCAATTAGACAAAACACAAAAGTGTGTGAAGTACTTTTGTTCTGGATAACATAAATAGATTATTGAATAGTTTGCACTAGAAATCACCTGACAAATATGCATATATGCAATATTTTTGGTCATATCCAAGGTAGTCATGTCCTCATCAGAGACACTCGCCATTATAGTGATTTTTCGCAACAAAAAAAAAGCAGCGCAAAAAAAAGAGCAAAAAAATTAAAATCCAGAGTGTGCTTTTCCCTTGTTTACGTGCCGCGCCGTGATTTTGTTGGTGTTCTAGGCTCGCGTCTCTAGCACAGTCTAGCCTAGGACCAGCACAGTACCGTCGTTGAGCGTTTATTCAACTTTGCATCTCTGAATTGATTATTGCTGACCCTTTTTGCTACCATATTATAAGCCTTCCCAGCTCCACATACATCTACGTCGTGCGTTTGACTCTCCCTGGTAATCGCTCTATCCAAGCTTTGAGAGTTTTTGACTACAACGGTTGCCGATCACCGCCTGCTGCTGGGTAAGAACTGGTAAGAATTTGAGATTTGCTTGACGGATTTGTGATACACCACCACCACTTCTTAGTAGTCTGTAGGATCATATTCTGGTGTGTTTCTATTTGCTGCTAACCATGGTAGGATCACAAGCCGACGAGACTGATTGGGAGAACCTGACGAACAAACAGCTACATGATAAATTTCAGTAAATGCTGAGTGGACAGGTGCAAGATGTGCTAAACAGATTTGACGAGGCCATGGAAAGGTAGATGGCATTGAGAAGACGTTCGAAACGAAGCTTGATAGCAAGTTTAATGAATTGCTCGCGCGTTTTCCACCACCACCGCCGGCTGCACCTGATAGAGGCGGGGTGTCCCGATCTTCGATGAGATGATAACTATCGATTTGGTGGAGACGACTTTGACGATCCGACTACAAACGTGCACGACGTTGCGCCTTAGCAATCGCTAAACCAACTCCGAGAGGTTATTGACCACGCAGGAGCACAATCAACCTGACCACGAAGGTCTATTCCTGCAAGCAATCGAAGAACAAGCAAGAATATGATAAAAGCAATCTGAATATTGCGAGTATATATGAAGTATTGATAAAGGTGGGGATCCGTAAGCGGTCTTGGTCTGGTCGTTGGACACAAACGAAGTACACGAAGTTGCAATGGCTAACTTTTAACTAAACAAATCCCAAGGAAAAAGCTACTAGATGGATCTACTTATATAGGAGCAAGGGGTGGCGGCCAAGGAGGTGGGAGGACGTCCCAAGGCAGCCTAAAACTAAATCTAGGTCGTACAAGGCCAATGGGCCCAAGTGGAGGTGATGTAACACCTTTGGACTTGTGGTTTGACTCAGATTCTGCTGCAGCATCAGATTGTTTCGTCCACAACTCAACGCTCTGGACGAATTTGAAGGTGATTCCAATTGGGTTGGAAAGTGCACGAAATCTAGTTTCCAACAAAAAAAGAATCACCCAATTTGGAGTCCGTATGAAAAACTTGTGTGCATTTTGAGTCAGGTATGTCTGTGCAGTCCGAATCTGAATCCAGAACGTGAGAGACTTGGACTCCATCTTCTCTTGGGCCAAAAGTGACGTGAGAGAACTTTTTGAACAGCAAATAAACATCTCTTTCTTCCTTATCTTCATATGTGGATTGTACAAATGTCCCATACACCTGCAATTAGACAAAACACAAAAGTGTGTGAAGTATTTTTGTTCTGGATAACATAAATAGATTATTGAATAGTTTGCACTAGAAATCACCTGACAAATATGCATATATGCAATATTTTTGGTCATATCCAAGGTAGTCATGTCCTCATCATCCTCCCCTTCTTGAAAATAAAGCCGTCCTCGGCGTTGCTTAATCTGAAATGTGGCTAACAAAAGAGACAAGGTGTACATGTTGTATATGTATATGTCATCCATTTTTACTTCCCTTGATTTTTGCATATATGACACATGAATAGATGAGTAACTTGCATAGTTCATAAAATCTAAAGCCAAAAAATTATCACAAGTAGTAGAAGGCATGAAAATATTGCAACTCAGTTTGCACATATAAGTGAAGCTCTTATTCATTTCAAAAGATTGACAATGTTCATCATTAAACCATCCCAATTTTGGTGAATAAACCTTACTTGCATCAAATTTACATGCTACAACATGCTTAAATAAGCAAACATGCAATAAGTCATTCAACACAGAATCATCACCAAGATTAGAGGTCATATCAAAATGATTAAACATTGGTTCTTTTGCATCAATAGTTAATTCAATGGGTGCACTCAAAATTGTTGGTATTTCAGTTGTTTGATCACATGGCAAAGTCAAATTATCAACGTAGTCCTCTAAAATAGGTGGTGTGATCAAAGTAGTGGGTAGCTCATCAGATGGTGCATTCAAATTGACAAGGCATTCATCATTCTCATGTAGAGATGGAAGATCAGTACCTTTGTCATTACCTCTTATGTTCAACTCAGATGATGTAGCCACTCTCGGGGGCGATGTGTCACATGGTGGAGGTGATGTAGTCCTGACAACAACGGATGTGGTTGTCATAGTATGCCTAGTAGTTGAAGGAACAATCATATCAACTCTTGGAATGTGCACCGTGCGCTTGTTCTCCTCGTGGCCAACACGTCGTTTTATTTCCTGTTCAGCTTTGCAAGCAAGATGAAACAAATGGTCCATAGGATAACACTCTTCTTGAATTAGTATCTCTTGAATATCACGGTTTAATCCTCCCCAAAATCTATCCATAAAATCATCTTCACTTTCTTCTAAAGAGGAATGCAACAAGGTAGTTTGTAAATCATCATAATATTTTGTTACAGTTTCACTACCTTGTTTTAAGTGTTGCAACTTCTTAATCATGTCACGAGTATAATAAGCAGGGACGAAAGTATGTCGCATGGCAAGTTTCAAATCATCCCAAGTAGTAGGTATATAATCAGGGTGTAACCGACAATATTCACTCCACCAAACCAAAGCATAACCAGTGAAAGAACCAACCGCAACCTTAACCTTTTTATGTTCATCGAAATTATGGGAAGCAAATATATTTTTTATGTCGAACTCCCATTCAATATATAAAGCAGGTTTAAAACGGCCATTAAATGGTGGTATAGATACATTAACCTAATCATGTGCATTTGGATGTTTGTGCACCTCTCGTGACGGTTGTGGTATTTGCAAAGGTGGTGGCACGTCTCCCGCGATCGACAAAGCCCATGAATTGACTCTAGATCCTGTCATGATTAGTAGAACAAGAAACAAAACCCAAAAATAATGTTCCTATAACTACTAGGATGTGGTGGTAAAACGCTCACAGTAAAGCAAATATCAATGTCTTACAAGTTCTTACCATGCAGCAGGCGGTGATCGGCAACCAGCGGTGTCAAGTAACTCCGAATATTGAGTAAAGCGATTACCAGGGGAGCGTACGTATACACGGTGTAGAAATATGTGGAGCTGGGTTGGCTATATATGGTAGCAAAAGATTAGCAATAATCAATTCAAAGATGCAATGTTGAATAAACGCTCAACGACGGTACTGTGCTGGTCCTAGGCTAGACCGGACTAGAGACGCGAGCCTAGAACACTAATGAGGTCACGTCGTAGCACAACTAGCATCAATGAAGGATACTAAGTAGCTCTTGACAGCAAGATATAAGTGAAGATCACAACGGCAGTAAAGATAATGAGGTGAAACAACAGCCAAGCAGGATATATCAACAACTTTGTCTCCAACTTTCCTCTGAAAAAGTTTGTGCCGATTTTTTTGTTTTTTTTCTTCTTTTTTTTTCCTCACACTTTTTTTTCTTTCTCTCCTTTTTTTCTCTCTGACTTTTTTTTCTCCTTTTTTTTCTCGTTTTTTTCTCTCTTTTTTTCTCCCTCTTTCCAAAACAAACTAGATAAGATGTAGATTGGATCAAGTGAAGATGTGAACAATCTCAACTATTATTATGACAATGAATGGTGGGTAGCACGTGGTGGAAATTGATGGATGGGTGGTGGACAGCGGAAGAGATAATGATGCAGCGGTGGCGTGACTAATGTGAACAGAACTCGAAACTCTAAACGAACTAGACACTAAGACCAGCAACTCGACACGACGATGCAACCGATAATTCAACTATGCAAGCAATGAAAAGAAAATTGCAAAGGCTCAGACTGGCTTGGACCAAGGATGAATAGATCTAACTCTTTTTTGTGGCTTTTTCTTGGACAATAGGTAAGAAAATAAATCTAATCTAGGAAAACTGGAAATTCTCACCGAGCAACCTGAAAACTGATACCACTTGATAGAGGCGAGGGTCCCGATCTTTCGATGAGATGATAACTATCGATTTGGTGGAGACGACTTTGACGATCCGACTACAAACGTGAACGACGTTGCGCCTTAGCAATCGCTAAACCAATCTCCTGAGGTTACTGACGATGCTGGAAGCACGGTCAGCCTGACCACGAAGGTCTATTCCTGCAAGCAATCGAAGAACGAGCAAGAATATGATAAAGCAATCTGAATATTGCAAATATATATGAAGTATTGATAATGGTGGGGATCCGGAAGCGGTCTTGGTCTGGTCGTTGGACACAAACGAAGTACACGAAGTTGCAATGGCTAACTTTTAACTAAACAAATCCCAAGGAAAAGCTACTAGATGGATCTACTTATATAGGAGCAAGGGGTGGCGGCCAAGTAGCTGGGAGGATGTCCCAAGGCAGCCTAAAACTAAATCTAGGTCGTACAAGACCAATGGGCCCAAGTGGAGGTGATGTAACACCTTTGGACTTGTAGTTTGACTCGGATTCTGCTGCAGCATCAGATTGTTTCGTCCACAACTCAACGCTCCGGACGAATTTGAAGGTGATTCCAATTGGGTTGGAAAGTGCACGAAATCTAGTTTCCAAGAAAAAAAGAATCACCCAATTCGGAGTCCGTATGAAAAACTTGTGTGCGTTTTGAGTCAGGTATGTCTGTGCAGTCCGAATCTGAATCCAGAACGTGAGAGACTTGGACTCTATCTTCTCTTGGGCCAAAAGTGACGTGAGAGAACTTTTTGGACAGCAAATAAACATCTCTTTCTTCCTTATCTTCATATGTGGATTGTACAAATGTCCCATACACCTGCAATTAGACAAAACACAAAAGTGTGTGAAGTATTTTTGTTCTGGATAACATAAATAGATTATTGAATAGTTTGCACTAGAAATCACCTGACAAATATGCATATATGCAATATTTTTGGTCATATCCAAGGTAGTCATGTCCTCTTCATCCTCCCCTTCTTGAAAATAAAGCCGTCCTCGGCGTTGCTTAATCTGAAATGTGGCTAACAAAAGAGACAAGGTGTACATGTTGTATATGTATATGTCATCCATTTTTACTTCCCTTGATTTTTGCATATATGACACATGAATAGATGAGTAACTTGCATAGTTCATAAAATCTAAAGCCAAAAAATTAGCACAAGAAGTAGAAGGCATGAAAATATTGCAACTCAGTTTGCACATATAACTGAAGCTCTTATTCATTTCAAAAGATTGACAATGTTCATCATTAAACCATCCCAACATTGGTGAATAAACCTTACTTGCATCAAATTTACATGCTACAACATGCTTAAATAAGCAAACATGCAATAAGTCATTTAACACAGAATTGTCACCAAGATTAGAGGTCATATCAAAATGATTAAACATTGATTCTTTTGCATTAATAGTTAATTCAATGGGTGCACTCAAAATTGTTGGTATTTCAGTTGTTTGATCACATGGCAAAGTCAAATTATCAACGTAGTCCTCTAAAATAGGTGGTGTGATCAAAGTAGTGGGTAGCTCATCAGATGGTGCATTCAAATTGACAAGGCATTCATCATTCTCATGTAGAGATGGAAGATCAGTACCTTTGTCATTACCTCTTATGTTCAACTCAGATGATGTAGCCACTCTCGGGGGCGATGTGTCACATGGTGGAGGTGATGTAGTCCTGACAACAACGGATGTGGTTGTCATAGTATGCCTAGTAGTTGAAGGAACAATCATATCAACTCTTGGAATGTGCACCGTGCGCTTGTTCTCCTCGTGGCCAACACGTCGTTTTATTTCCTGTTCAGCTTTGCAAGCAAGATGAAACAAATGGTCCACAGGATAACACTCTTCATGAATTAGTATCTCTTGAATATCACGGTTTAATCCTCCCCAAAATCTATCCATAAAATCATCTTCACTTTCTTCTAAAGAGGAATGCAACAAGGTAGTTTGTAAATCATCATAATATTTTGTTACAGTTTCACTACCTTGTTTTAAGTGTTGCAACTTCTTAATCATGTCACGAGTATAATAAGCAGGGACGAAAGTATGTCGCATGGCAAGTTTCAAATCATCCCAAGTAGTAGGTATATAATCAGGGTGTAACCGACAATATTCACTCCACCAAACCAAAGCATAACCAGTGAAAGAACCAACCGCAACCTTAACCTTTTTATGTTCATTGAAATTATGGGAAGCAAATATATTTTTTATGTCGAACTCCCATTCAATATATAAAGCAGGTTTAAAACGACCATTAAATGGTGGTATAGATACATTAACCTCATCATGTGCATTTGGATGTTTGTGCACCTCTCGTGACGGTTGTGGTATTTGCAAAGGTGGTGGCACGTCTCCCGCGATCGACAAAGCCCATGAATTGACTCTGGATCCTGTCATGATTAGTAGAACAAGAAACATTACCCAAAAATAATGTTCCTATAACTACTAGGATGTGGTGGTAAAACGCTCACAGTAAAGCAAATATCAATGTCTTACAAGTTCTTACCATGCAGCAGGCGGTGATCGGCAACCAGCGGTGTCAAGTAACTCCGAATATTGAGTAAAGCGATTGCCAGGGGAGCGTACGTATACACGGTGTAGAAATATGTGGAGCTGGGTTGGCTATATATGGTAGCAAAAGATTAGCAATAATCAATTCAAAGATGCAATGTTGAATAGACGGTACTGTGCTGGTCCTAGGCTAGACCGGACTAGAGACGCGAGCCTAGAACACTAATGAGGTCACGGCGTAGCACAACTAGCATCAATGAAGGATACTAAGTAGTTCTGGACAGCAAGATATAAGTGAAGATCACAACGGCAGTAAAGATAATGATGAAAAACAACAGCCAAACAGGATATACAACAACTCTCTCTCCAAGTTTCCTCTTGAAAAGTTTGAGCCAATTTTCTGATAAATTCTTTCAAAGAATGCTACTAACTCAAGCTTTTCAATGCAAAAAGAATCACTCAATTCCGAGTTGATATGAGGAGTCAAAGAATTCTAAAACTGGCCTGAAAAATTGGAACAAGCTGTATTCACGAACTTCAGAGGGCAAAAAGACCTATTTAGAAGCCGATTTTGAGGTGTCAAATATTGAACTTGCTTCTGCAACTATTTAGATGCGTCTCGTCGCTAGCTTCAATTTGAGTACTCACGGAGCCAAAACGGACTTCGTATTAGGAAGATTCACATGTTTTACTGAACAGTGCGCAAAACAGATTCCAATCCGAATTCAGGTACGAGATTGATTCTAGATAGATCCGATTTTTTTTCTTCTCTCTTTTTTTTTCTCACGCTTTTTTTTTCTTTTTCTTCTCTCTTTTTTTTCCTCTATCTTCTTTTTTCTCCCTCTTTCCAAGACAAATTAGATAAGATGCAGATTGGATCAGGCGAAGATGTGAATGACCTCAACTATGATTATGACAATGAACAGTGCGTAGCACGTGGTGGAAATTAATGGATGTGATGGTGGACAGCGGAAGGGATAATGATGCAGCGGCGGCGTGACTAATGTGAATAGAACTCGAAACTCTAAAGGAACTAGACACTAAGACCAGCAACTAACACGACGATGCAACCGATAATTCAACTATGCAAGCAATGAATAGAAAATTGCAAAGGCTCAGACTGGCTTAGATAAATGATGAACAGATCTAACTTTTTTATGGCTTTTTCATGGACTGTAGGTATGAATGACAGATGCGATCTATACTATGAAAAACAGTAAAATCTCACCGAGCAACCTGAAAACTGATACCACTTGATAGAGGCGGGGTGTCCCGATCTTCGATGAGATGATAACTATCGATTTGGTGGAGACGACTTTGACGATCCGACTACAAACGTGCACGACGTTGCGCCTTAGCAATCGCTAAACCAACTCCGAGAGGTTATTGACCACGCCGGAGCACAATCAACCTGACCACGAAGGTCTATTCCTGCAAGCAATCGAAGAACAAGCAAGAATATGATAAAAGCAATCTGAATATTGCGAGTATATATGAAGTATTGATAAAAGTGGGGATCCATAAGCGGTCTTGGTCTGGTCGTTGGACACAAACGAAGTACACGAAGTTGCAATGGCTAACTTTTAACTAAACAAATCCCAAGGACAAAGCTACTAGATGGATCTACTTATATAGGAGCAAGGGGTGGCGGCCAAGGAGGTGGGAGGACGTCCCAAGGCAGCCTAAAACTAAATCTAGGTCGTACAAGGCCAATGGGCCCAAGTGGAGGTGATGTAACACCTTTGGACTTGTAGTTTGACTCGGATTCTGCTGCAGCATCAGATTGTTTCGTCCACAACTCAACGCTCTGGACGAATTTGAAGGTGATTCCAATTGGGTTGGAAAGTGCACGAAATCTAGTTTCCAACAAAAAAAGAATCACCCAATTTGGAGTCCGTATGAAAAACTTGTGTGCATTTTGAGTCAGGTATGTCTGTGCAGTCCGAATCTGAATCCAGAACGTGAGAGACTTGGACTCCATCTTCTCTTGGGCCAAAAGTGACGTGAGAGAACTTTTTGAACAGCAAATAAACATCTCTTTCTTCCTTATCTTCATATGTGGATTGTACAAATGTCCCATACACCTGCAATTAGACAAAACACAAAAGTGTGTGAAGTATTTTTGTTCTGGATAACATAAATAGATTATTGAATAGTTTGCACTAGAAATCACCTGACAAATATGCATATATGCAATATTTTTGGTCATATCCAAGGTAGTCATGTCCTCATCAGCACCTATCGCACCTCTGCAACAACAACAACAACGCCTCTTTTCGAATCAATATGGACGAGCGAAGCGTGTTCCTATTGTGGATGGCCAAACTTCTGGTGCTGCTGTTCCTATTGTTGATGCTTCCTTGGCTCCTTCTACTGTTGCTGCTGGTACCCAAGAGGATGATGAGTATGTGGGCGATTATGAGGATGAGGTTGATCAAAATCAGCACTATGTGCAGCCACCTGCACCACCACCAGCAGGTCAACCTCAGGTATATATTCGTAATGGTAGGCCTGCACCACCACTTCAGGTACGAGATGATGTCCATATTCCTAAACTGATATTGAATATTCCACCATTTGATAGAGGCAGGGTCCCGATCTTTCGATGAGATGATAACTATCGATTTGGTGGAGACGACTTTGACAATCCGACTACAAACGTGCACGACGTTACGCCTTAGCAATCGCTAAACCAATCTCCTGAGGTTACTGAGGACGCCGGAAGCACGGTCAGCCTGACCACGAAGGTCTATTCCTGCAAGCAATCGAAGAACGAGCAAGAATATGATAAAGCAATCTGAATATTGCAAATATATATGAGGTATTGATAATGGTGGGGATCCGGAAGCGGTCTTGGTCTGGTCGTTGGACACAAACGAAGTACACGAAGTTGCAATGGCTAACTTTTAACTAAACAAATCCCAAGGAAAAGCTACTAGATGGATCTACTTATATAGGAGCAAGGGGTGGCGGCCAAGGAGGTGGGAGGACGTCCCAAGGCAGCCTAAAACTAAATCTAGGTCGTACAAGGCCAATGGGCCCAAGTGGAGGTGATGTAACACCTTTGGACTTGTAGGTTGACTCGGATTCTGCTGCAGCATCAGATTGTTTCGTCCACAACTGAACGCTCCGGACGAATTTGAAGGTGATTCCAATTGGGTTGGAAAGTGCACGAAATCTAGTTTCCAACAAAAAAAGAATCACCCAATTTGGAGTCCGTATGAAAAACTTGTGTGCGTTTTGAGTCAGGTATGTCTGTGCAGTCCGAATCTGAATCCAGAACGTGAGAGACTTGGACTCTATCTTCTCTTGGGCCAAAAGTGACGTCAGAGAACTTTTTGGACAGCAAATAAACATCTCTTTCTTCCTTATCTTCATATGTGGATTGTACAAATGTCCCATACACCTGCAATTAGACAAAACACAAAAGTGTGTGAAGTATTTTTGTTCTGGATAACATAAATAGATTATTGAATAGTTTGCACTAGAAATCACCTGACAAATATGCATATATGCAATATTTTTGGTCATATCCAAGGTAGTCATGTCCTCATCACCATTTGAGGGTAGATATGTTCCTGATATATATCTTACTTGGGAGTTAGAAACTGAACAACGATTTACATGTTTACAATATCCTGAGGAGAGACGAGTTGCTGCTGCTGTTTGTGCTTTCACTAGTTTTGCATGTGTATGGTGGTCTGAACATTGTAGATTATATCCTATTCCAACTACTTGGGCTGCTTTGAAAACTGCTATGCATACGCGTTGGGTTCCACCATATTATCAACGTGAATTGCTTCAAAAATTGCAGCGTTTAAGACAAGGGAAAAATTCTATAGAAGAATATTATCAGGAATTACAAACTGGCATGATTAGATGTGGTATTGTTGAGGAGAATGAAGCTATGCTTGCATGTTTTCTGGGTGGATTAAATAGAGAGATTCAGACCATTCTAGACTATAAGGAGTATACTAATATCACTCGTTTATTCCATCTTGCTTGTAAAGCTGAACGTGAAGTGCAGGATCGACAAGCATTGGGGCGAACTAACTTTTCTGCAGGCCGACCTTCATCATGGACACCACGTGCATCTTCTACTTCAACTGCACCAGCACCTCCATTAGGTGCCACCTCCAGCCGTGATACAAGAAAACAGGCACAACCACCATTATCTGCCAAGAGCGCACCTGCGGGGCCTGCACAACGTTCTTCTTCTTCCATAGCATCAACAGGGCATACAAGTGATATTATTTGTCGTTGTTGTAAGGGAGGAGGTCATTATGCGAGAGAATGCAAATCTCCGCGTGTGATGATTGCTACCGCGGATGGTGGATATGAGTCCGCTAGTGACTATGATGAGGAGATTTTGGCTCTTATTACACGTGAAGAACATGGTGGAGATGATTCTGATCATGAGACGCTATACATGGCTCCTGAAGACGCTGACATGTATGAATGTTTAGTTGCTCAACGTGTTTTGAGTGTGCAGGTCACACAAGCTGAGCAAAATCAGAGGCACAATTTGTTCCATACCAAGGGAGTTGTGAAGGAATGTTCTGTGCGCGTCATAATAGACGGAGGGAGCTGCAACAACTTGGCTAGCATGGAGATGGTGGAGAAGCTTTCTCTCACCACAAGACCACATCCACATCCTTACTACATCCAATGGTTCAACAACAGCGGCAAGGTTAAGGTAACACGTACTGTTCGTGTGCATTTTAGTATATCTACATATGCTGATTATGTTGATTTTGATGTGGTACCTATGCAAGCATGTTCCTTATTACTTGGTAGACCATGGCAATTTGATAAAAATTCTATACACCATGGTAGAAACAATCACTATACTCTTGTTCATAAGGATAAAAATATTACTTTGCTTCCTATGACTCCTGATTCCATTTTGAAAGATGATATTAATAGAGCTAATAAAGCAAAACAGGAGACGAATAAGAGTGAAAATCAGATTGTGACAAAAGAATTTGAGCAACAAATGAAGCCTAATAATAAACCATCTAGTGTTGCTTCTGAAATTAAATTGAAAAGTGCATGTTTATTTGCCACCAAATCTGATATTGATGAGCTAGATTTCAGCAAATCTGTTTGCTATGCTTTTGTGTGCAAAGAGGCATTATTTTCATTCGAGGACGTGCCTTCCTCTTTGCCTCCTGCTGTCACTAACATTTTGCAGGAGTTCGCTGACGTCTTTCCACAAGACGTGCCACCGGGATTACCGCCTATTCGAGGGATTGAGCATCAGATTGACTTACTTCCCGGTGCTTCACTGCCAAACCGTGCACCATACCGTACCAATCCAGAGGAGACGAAGGAGATTATGCGTCAAGTACAAGAGCTTCTCGACAAAGGTTATATACGCGAATCCCTTAGTCCTTGTGCTATTCCTATTATTCTAGTGCCGAAAAAGGATGGTACATCACGTATGTGTGTTGATTGTAGAGGCATTAATAATATTACTATTCGTTATCGTCATCCTATTCCTAGGCTAGATGATATGCTTGATGAATTGAGTGGCTCTACAATATTCTCCAAAGTTGATTTTCGTAGTGGATACCATCAAATTCGTATGAAATTGGGAGATGAATGGAAAACAGCATTCAAAACTAAGTTTGGATTATATGAGTGGTTAGTCATGCCTTTTTTGCAACTAATGCGCCTAACACTTTCATGAGACTAATGAACGAAGTTTTACGTGCTTTCATTGGACGATTTGTGGTAGTCTATTTTGATGATATACTGATTTATAGCAGATCTTTGGAAGAACATTTGGAACATTTACGTGCTGTTTTTATTGCTCTACGTGATGCACGTTTGTTTGGTAACCTTGGGAAGTGCACCTTTTGCACCGACCGAGTATCTTTTCTTGGCTATGTTGTTACTCCATAGGGAATTGAAGTTGATAAAGCCAAGATTGATGCTATTGAGAGTTGGCCGCAGCCCAAAACGCTCACACAAGTGATGAGGACATGACTACCTTGGATATGACCAAAAATATTGCATATATGCATATTTGTCAGGTGATTTCTAGTGCAAACTATTCAATAATCTATTTATGTTATCCAGAACAAAAATACTTCACACACTTTTGTGTTTTGTCTAATTGCAGGTGTATGGGACATTTGTACAATCCACATATGAAGATAAGGAAGAAAGAGATGTTTATTTGCTGTCCAAAAAGTTCTCTCACGTCACTTTTTGCCCAAGAGAAGATAGAGTCCAAGTCTCTCACGTTCTGGATTCAGATTCGGACTGCACAGACACACCTGACTCAAAACGCACACAAGTTTTTCATACGGACTCCGAATTGGGTGATTCTTTTTTTGTTGGAAACTAGATTTCGTGCACTTTCCAAACCAATTGGAATCACCTTCAAATTCGTCCGGAGCGTTGAGTTGTGGACGAAACAATCTGATGCTGCAGCAGAATCCGAGTCAAACTACAAGTCCAAAGGTGTTACATCACCTCCACTTGGACCCATTGGCCTTGTACGACCTAGATTTAGTTTTAGGCTGCCTTGGGACGTCCTCCCACCTCCTTGGCCGCCACCCCTTGCTCCTATATAAGTAGATCCATCTAGTAGCTTTTCCTTGGGATTTGTTTAGTTAAAAGTTAGCCATTGCAACTTCGTGTAATTCGTTTGTGTCCAACGACCAGACCAAGACCGCTTACGGATCCCCACCTTTATCAATACTTCATCTATATTCGCAATATTCAGATTGCTTTATCATATTCTTGCTTGTTCTTCGATTGCTTGCAGGAATAGACCTTCGTGGTCAGGTTGATTGTGCTTCGGCGTGGTCAATAACCTCTCGGAGTTGGTTTAGCGATTGCTAAGGCGCAACGTCGTGCATGTTTGTAGTCGGCTCATCAAAGTCATCTTCATCAAATCGATCGTTATCATCTCATTGAAAGATCGGGACACCCCGCCTCTATCAAGTGGTATCAGTTTTCAGGTTGCTCGGTGAGAATTTCCAGTTTTTCCTAGATTAGATTTATTTTCTTACCTATTGTCCAAGAAAAAGCCACAAAACAAAAGTTAGATCTATTCATCCTTTGTCCTAGCCAGACTGAGCCTTTGCAATTTTCTTTTCATTGTTTGCATTGTTGAATTATCGGTTGCATCGCCGTGTCGAGTTGCTGGTCTTAGTGTCTAGTTCCTTTAGAGTTTCGAGTTCTGTTCACATTAGTCACGCCGTCGCTGCATCATTATCCCTTCCGCCGTCCACCATCCCATCTATTAATTTCCACCACGTGCTACAAACTGTTCATTGTCATAATCATAGTTGAGGTCATTCACATCTTCGCCTGATCCAATCTGCATCTTATCTAGTTTGTCTTGGAAAGAGGGAGAAAAAAAAGAGAGAGAAAAAAAGTCAGAGAAAAAAAAGTTAGAGAAAAAGTAAAAAAAAAGTCAGAGAAAAAAAACAAAGGAAAAGAAAAAAAAAGTGTGAGAAAAAAAAGAGAAGAGAAAAAAAATTAGATCTATCTAGAATCAATCTCGTACCTGAATTCGGATTGGAATCTGTTTTGCGCACTGTTCAGTAAAACAGGTGTATCTTCCTCATACGAAGTCAGTTTTGGCTCCGTGAGTACTCAAATTGAAGATAGCAACGAGCCGCATCTAAATAGTTGCAGAAGCTTGTTCAATGTTTGACACCTCAAAATCGGCTTCTAAATAGGTCTTTTTGCCCTCCGAAGTTTGTGAACACAACTTGTTCCAATTTTTCAGGCCAGTTTTAGAATTCTTTGACTCCTCATATCAACTCGGAATTGAGTGATTCTTTTTGCATTGGAAAGCTTGAGTTAATAGCATTCTTTGAAAGAATTTATCAGAAAATTGTCTCAAACTTTTCAAGAGGAAAGTTGGAGAGAGAGTTGTTGTATATCCTGCTTGGCAGTTGTTTTTCATCATTATCTTCACTGCCGTTGTGATCTTCACTTATATCATGCTGTCAAGAGCTACTTAGTATCCTTCATTGATGCTAGTTGTGCTACGCCGTGACCTCATTAGTGTTCTAGGCTCGCGTCTCTAGTCCGGTCTAGCCTAGGACCAGCACAGTACCGTCGTTGAGCGTTTATTCAACATTGCATCTTTGAATTGATTATTGCTAATCTTTTGCTACCATATATAGCCAACCCAGCTCCACATATTTCTACACCGTGTATACGTACGCTCCCCTGGCAATCGCTTTACTCAATATTCGGAGTTACTTGACACCGCTGGTTGCCGATCACCGCTTGCTGCATGGTAAGAATTTGTAAGACATTGATATTTGCTTTACTGTGAGCGTTTTACCACCACATCCTAGTAGTTATAGGAACATTATTTTTGGGTTTTGTTTCTTGTTCTACTAATCATGACAGGATCCAGAGTCAATTCATGGGCTTTGTCGATCGCGGGAGACGTGCCACCACCTTTGCAAATACCACAACCGTCACGAGAGGTGCACAAACATCCAAATGCACATGATCAGGTTAATGTATCTATAGCACCATTTAATGGCCGTTTTAAACCTGCTTTATATATTGAATGGGAGTTTGACATAAAAAATATATTTGCTTCCCATAATTTCGATGAACATAAAAAGGTTAAGGTTGCGGTTGGTTCTTTCACTGGTTATGCTTTGGTTTGGTGGAGTGAATATTGTCGGTTACACCCTGATTATATACCTACTACTTGGGATGATTTGAAACTTGCCATGCGACATACTTTCGTCCCTGCTTATTATACTCGTGACATGATTAAGAAGTTGCAACACTTAAAACAAGGTAGTGAAACTGTAACAAAATATTATGATGATTTACAAACTACCTTGTTGCATTCCTCTTTAGAAGAAAGTGAAGATGATTTTATGGATAGATTTTGGGGAGGATTAAACCGTGATATTCAAGAGATACTAATTCATGAGGAGTGTTATCCTATGGACCATTTGTTTCATCTTGCTTGCAAAGCTGAACAGGAAATAAAACGACGTGTTGGCCACGAGGAGAACAAGCGCACGGTGCACATTCCAAGAGTTGATATGATTGTTCCTTCAACTACTAGGCATACTATGACAACCACATCCGTTGTTGTCAGGACTACATCACCTCCACCATGTGACACATCGCCCCCGAGAGTGGCTACATCATCTGAGTTGAACATAAGAGGTAATGACAAAGGTACTGATCTTCCATCTCTACATGAGAATGATGAATGCCTTGTCAATTTGAATGCACCATCTGATGAGCTACCCACTACTTTGATCACACCACCTATTTTAGAGGACTACGTTGATAATTTGACTTTGCCATGTGATCAAACAACTGAAATACCAACAATTTTGAGTGCACCCATTGAATTAACTATTAATGCAAAAGAATCAATGTTTAATCATTTTGATATGACCTCTAATCTTGGTGACAATTCTGTGTTAAATGACTTATTGCATGTTTGCTTATTTAAGCATGTTGTAGCATGTAAATTTGATGCAAGTAAGGTTTATTCACCAATGTTGGGATGGTTTAATGATGAACATTGTCAATCTTTTGAAATGAATAAGAGCTTCAGTTATATGTGCAAACTGAGTTGCAATATTTCCATGCCTTCTACTTCTTATGCTAATTTTTTGGCTTTAGATTTTATGAACTATGCAAGTTACTCATCTATTCATGTGTCATATATGCAAAAATCAAGGGAAGTAAAAATGGATGACATATACATATACAACATGTACACCTTGTCTCTTTTGTTAGCCACATTTCAGATTAAGCAACGCCGAGGACGGCTTTATTTTCAAGAAGGGGAGGATGATGAGGACATGACTACCTTGGATATGACCAAAAATATTGCATATATGCATATTTGTCAGGTGATTTCTAGTGCAAACTATTCAATAATCTATTTATGTTATCCAGAACAAAAATACTTCACACACTTTTGTGTTTTGTCTAATTGCAGGTGTATGGGACATTTGTACAATCCACATATGAAAATAAGGAAGAAAGAGATGTTTATTTGCTGTCCAAAAAGTTCTCTCACGTCACTTTTGGCCCAAGAGAAGATAGAGTCCAAGTCTCTCACGTTCTGGATTCAGATTCGGACTGCACAGACACACCTGACTCAAAACGCACACAAGTTTTTCATACGGACTCCGAATTGGGTGATTATTTTTTTGTTGGAAACTAGATTTCGTGCACTTTCCAACCCAATTGGAATCACCTTCAAATTCGTCCGGAGCGTTGAGTTGTGGACGAAACAATCTGATGCTGCAGCAGAATCCGAGTCAACCTACAAGTCCAAAGGTGTTACATCACCTCCACTTGGGCCCATTGGCCTTGTACGACCTAGATTTAGTTTTAGGCTGCCTTGGGACGTCCTCCCACCTCCTTGGCCGCCACCCCTTGCTCCTATATAAGTAGATCCATCTAGTAGCTTTTCCTTGGGATTTGTTTAGTTAAAAGTTAGCCATTGCAACTTCGTGTAATTCGTTTGTGTCCAACGACCAGACCAAGACCGCTTACGGATCCCCACCTTTATCAATACTTCATCTATATTCGCAATATTCAGATTGCTTTATCATATTTTTGCTTGTTCTTCGATTGCTTGCAGGAATAGACCTTCGTGGTCAGGTTGATTGTGCTTCGGCGTGGTCAATAACCTCTCGGAGTTGGTTTAGCGATTGCTAAGGCGCAACGTCGTGCATGTTTGTAGTCGGATCGTCAAAGTCATCTTCACCAAATCGATCGTTATCATCTCATTGAAAGATCGGACAACCCGCCTCTATCAACAAGTGAGGAGTTTTCTTGGCCTCGCTGGATTCTATAGGCGTTTTGTGAGAGATTTCAGCACCATTGCTGCACCTCTCAATGAGCTTACAAAGAAAGATGTGTCTTTTCTTTGGGGTACCGCATAGGAAGAAGCCTTCTCGGTATTGAAAGATAAGTTGACACATGCTCCTTTACTCCAACTTCCTGATTTTAATAAGACTTTTGAGCTTGAATGTGATGCTAGTGGAATTGGATTAGGAGGTGTGTTATTACAAGATGGCAAACCTGTTGCATACTTTTCTGAAAAATTGAGTGGGCCTAGTCTGAATTATTCTACTTATGATAAAGAATTATATGCTCTTGTTCGGACTTTAGAAACATGGCAACATTATTTATGGCCCAAAGAATTTGTTATACATTCTGATCATGAATCTTTGAAACATATTAAAAGTCAAGCTAAACTGAATCGTAGACATGCTAAATGGGTTGAATTCATTGAGACTTTCCCTTATGTCATTAAACACAAGAAGGGAAAAGAAAATGTTATTGCTGATGCATTGTCTCGTCGCTATACTATGCTTTCACAACTTGACTTCAAAATATTTGGTTTGGAGACCATCAAAGATCAATATGTGCATGATGCTGATTTTAAAGATGTAATGCAGAATTGTAAATAAGGAAGAATGTGGAACAAGTTTGTCGTTAACGATGGATTTGTGTTTCATGCTAACAAGCTATGCATTCCAGCTAGCTCCGTTCGTCTTTTGTTGTTGCAGGAGGCGCATGAATGGGACACTTTGGCGTGAAAAAGACGGAGGACGTACTTGCTACACATTTCTTTTGGCCAAAGATGAGACGGGATGATAGAGGCGGAGGTGTCCCGTCTTTCGATGAGATGATAGATATCGCTTTGGTGGAAGTCGACTTTGACGATCCGACTACGAACGTGCGAGGACATCGCGCCTTAGCAATCGCTAAACCAACTCCGAGAGGTTATTGACCACGCCGGAGCACGATCAACCTGACCACGAGGGTCTGTTTCCTGCGAGCAAACGAAGAACAAGCAAGAAACTAAGATTGCAATCTGGATATTGCGAATATAAGATGAAAGCTTTATTGATCAAGGTGGGGTTCTGTGACGCCTTTGTCTGGTCGTTGAACACAAACGAAGTACGCGAAGTTGCAGCTATGGCGAACTTTTAATCTAAACAAAACCCAAAGTCTAAACGATGCCCTAAGGGCTGTATATATGGAGGAAGAGGGGGGAATTTCATGGCCCTTGGTGGAGGGGTCCGAAATCAACCCTATCTCTTGTTTCCCCACAAATACGGACTCTAAAAATAGCCTATACTTATGTATTTCGAAATTACATGGGCCTGGCCCAATAATAAGGTGACGCAGCACCTAAAATAGCCTCGGGACAAAATTTATGAAGTGGCATCTTGTATATTCCGTCCAAGGCTTCATGCACCCATTATGGTGGCTTCAAAGTCCTGAAATCATCACTTGTAACTCCGTTCTTGTTCCCCTTGCGCATGCCATCATCTCCATGCTTGTTCTTGCTCCAATGTTCATCCTTCTCCAAGCTAGGCCCTTCATTTGTAAGCAAAACAAATGTATCCAATTTAGGCAGCATCATATTCTCATGAACATTAGAATCATTACCAAGAAACGAAAGTACCTGGTAATTTAGTTGGCGTGCACGAGCTGTAGTAATTGGTCCAGTATGTATAGCAGCAGGGGCTGTGGGTGTAACAATTGTATTGATGTCCTCATCATCCTCCCCTTCTTGAAATGAAGTCGTCCTCGACGGAAGTTCATCTTCCTCACCCAAATAAGGCTTCAAATCTGCAATGTTAAAAGTGGGACTAACCCCAAAATCTGCAGGCAGCTCAAGTTTATATGCATTATCATTTATTTTCTCTAACACCTTAAAGGGACCATCAGCACGTGGCATTAACTTTGATTTGCGCAAATCAGGAAATCTATCCTTACGCAAATGTAACCAAACAAGATCTCCAGGTGCAAACACAACATGTTTTCTACCCTTATCTCCAGCAAGTTTATATTTAGCATTCATGCGCTCAATGTTTTCCTTACTTAACTCATGCATTTTTAAAATCAATTCAGCACGTTGTTTAGCATCAAAATTAACCTTCTCCGAAGATGGAAGAGGCAACAAATCAATAGGTGCACGAGGTAGGAAACCATACACAACTTCAAAAGGGCACATCTTAGTAGTAGAATGCAATGAACGATTATAAGCAAATTCAATATGAGGCAAGCATTCCTCCCACATTTTCTTATTATTCTTCAAAACAGCCCTAAGCATAGTAGACAACGTTCTATTGACTACTTCAGTTTGTCCATCAGTTTGGGGGTGACAAGTAGTACTAAAAAGCAGTTTAGTCCCCAACTTAGCCCATAAACATCTCCAAAAGTGGCTAAGAAATTTAGTATCACGATCTGAAACAATAGTATTTGGCACACCATGCGAGCGAATAATTTCACGAAAGAACAAATCAGCAACATTAACAGCATCATCGCTTTTATGACATGGTATAAAGTGTGCCATTTTCGAGAATCTATCCACGACAACAAATATGCTATCCCTCCCCTTCTTTGTTCGAGGTAAACCTAAAACAAAGTCCATAGATATATCCTCCCAAGGAACACTAGGTACAGGCAAAGGCATATATAAACCATGAGGATTGAGTCATGACTTAGCTTTTTGACATGTAGTGCAGCGAGCAATAAAACGCTCAACATCCCGTCTCATCTTTGGCCAAAAGAAATGTGTAGCAAGTACGTCCTCCGTCTTCTTCACGCCAAAGTGTCCCATTAATCCTCCTCCATGCGCCTCTTGCAACAACAAAAGACGAATGGAGCTAGCTGGAATGCATAGCTTGTTAGCATGAAACACAAATCCATCGTTAACAACAAACTTGTTCCACATTCTTCCTTCTTTACAATTCTGCATTACATCTTTAAAATCAGCATCATGCACATATTGATCTTTGATGGTCTCCAAACCAAATATTTTGAAGTCAAGTTGTGAAAGCATAGTATAGCGACGAGACAATGCATCAGCAATAACATTTTCTTTTCCCTTCTTGTGTTTAATGACATAAGGGAAAGTCTCAATGAATTCAACCCATTTAGCATGTCTACGATTCAGTTTAGCTTGACTTTTAATATGTTTCAAAGATTCATGATCAGAATGTATAACAAATTCTTTGGGCCATAAATAATGTTGCCATGTTTCTAAAGTCCGAACAAGAGCATATAATTCTTTATCATAAGTAGAATAATTCAGACTAGGCCCACTCAATTTTTCAGAAAAGTATGCAACAGGTTTGCCATCTTGTAATAACACACCTCCTAATCCAATTCCACTAGCATCACATTCAAGCTCAAAAGTCTTGTTAAAATCAGGAAGTTGGAGTAAAGGTGATAGAGGCGGAGGTGTCCCGTCTTTCGATGAGATGATGGATATCGCTTTGGTGGAAGTCGACTTTGACGATCCGACTACGAACGTGCAAGGACGTCGCGCCTTAGCAATCGCTAAACCAACTCCGAGAGGTTATTGACCACGCCGGAGCACGATCAACCTGACCACGAGGGTCTGTTTCCTGCGAGCAAACGAAGAACAAGCAAGAAACTAAGATTGCAATCTGGATATTGCGAATATAAGATGAAAGCTTTATTGATCAAGGTGGGGTTCTGTGACGCCTTTGTCTGGTCGTTGAACACAAACGAAGTACGCGAAGTTGCAGCTATGGCGAACTTTTAATCTAAACAAAACCCAAAGTCTAAACGATGCCCTAAGGGCTGTATATATGGAGGAAGAGGGGGGAATTTCGTGGCCCTTGGTGGAGGGGTCCGACATCAACCCTATCTCTTGTTTCCCCACACATACGGACTCTAAAAATAGCCTATACTTATGTATTTCGAAATTACATGGGCCTGGCCCAATAATAAGGTGACGCAGCACCTAAAATAGCCTCGGGACGAAATTTATGAAGTGGCATCTTGTATATTTCGTCCAAGGCTTCATGCACCCATTATGGTGGCTTCAAAGTCCTGAAATCATCACTTGTAACTCCGTTCTTGTTCCCCTTGCGCATGCCATCATCTCCATGCTTGTTCTTGCTCCAATGTTCATCCTTCTCCAAGCTAGGCCCTTCATTTGTAAGCAAAACAAATGTATCCAATTTAGGCAGCATCATATTCTCATGAACATTAAAATCATTACCAAGAAACGAAAGTACCTGGTAATTTAGTTGGCGTGCACGAGCTCTAGTAATTGGTCCAGTATGTATAGTAGCAGGGGCTGTGGGTGTAACAATTGTATTGATGTCCTCATCATCCTCCCCTTCTTGAAATGAAGTCGTCCTCGACGAAAGTTCATCTTCCTCGCCCAAATAAGGCTTCAAATCTGCAATGTTAAAAGTGGGACTAACCCCAAAATCTACAGGCAGCTCAAGTTTATATGCATTATCATTTATTTTCTCTAACACCTTAAAGGGACCATCAGCACGTGGCATTAACTTTGATTTGCGCAAATCAGGAAATCTATCCTTACGCAAATGTAACCAAACAAGATCTCCAGGTGCAAACACAACATGTTTTCTACCCTTATCTCCAGCAAGTTTATATTTAGCATTCATACGCTCAATGTTTTCCTTAGTTAACTCATGCATTTTTAAAATCAATTCAGCACGTTGTTTAGCATCAAAATTAACCTTCTCCGAAGATGGAAGAGGCAACAAATCAATAGGTGCACGAGGTAGGAAACCATACACAACATCAAAAGGGCACATCTTAGTAGTAGAATGCAATGAACGATTATAAGCAAATTCAATATGAGGCAAGCATTCCTCCCACATTTTCTTATTATTCTTCAAAACAGCCCTAAGCATAGTAGACAACGTTCTATTGACTACTTCAGTTTGTCCATCAGTTTGGGGGTGACAAGTAGTACTAAAAAGCAGTTTAGTCCCCAACTTAGCCCATAAACATCTCCAAAAGTGGCTAAGAAATTTAGTATCACGATCTGAAACAATAGTATTTGGCACACCATGCAAGCGAATAATTTCACGAAAGAACAAATCAGCAACCTTAACAGCATCATCGCTTTTATGACATGGTATAAAGTGTGCCATTTTCGAGAATCTATCCACGACAACAAATATGCTATCCCTCCCCTTCTTTGTTCGAGGTAAACCTAAAACAAAGTCCATAGATATATCCTCCCAAGGAACACTAGGTACAGGCAAAGGCATATATAAACCATGAGGATTGAGTCGTGACTTAGCTTTTTGACATGTAGTGCAGCGAGCAATAAAACGCTCAACATCCCATCTCATCTTTGGCCAAAAGAAATGTGTAGCAAGTACGTCCTCCGTCTTCTTCACGCCAAAGTGTCCCATTAATCCTCCTCCATGCGCCTCCTGCAACAACAAAAGACGAACGGAGCTAGCTGGAATGCATAGCTTGTTAGCACGAAACACAAATCCATCGTTATCGACGAACTTGTTCCACATTCTTCCTTCTTTACAATTCTGCATTACATCTTTAAAATCAGCATCATGCACATATTGATCTTTGATGGTCTCCAAACCAAATATTTTGAAGTCAAGTTGTGAAAGCATAGTATAGCGGCGAGACAATGCATCAGCAATAACATTTTCTTTTCCCTTCTTGTGTTTAATGACATAAGGAAAAGTCTCAATGAATTCAACCCATTTAGCATGTCTACGATTCAGTTTAGCTTGACTTTTAATATGTTTCAAAGATTCATGATCAGAATGTATAACAAATTCTATGGGCCATAAATAATGTTGCCATGTTTCTAAAGTCCGAACAAGAGCATAAAATTCTTTATCATAAGTAGAATAATTCAGACTAGGCCCACTCAATTTTTCAGAAAAGTATGCAACAGGTTTGCCATCTTGTAATAACACACCGCCTAATCTAATTCCACTAGCATCACATTCAAGCTCAAAAGTCTTATTAAAATCAGGAAGTTGGAGTAAAGGAGCATGTGTCAACTTATCTTTCAATACCGAGAAGGCTTCTTCCTGTGCGGTACCCCAAAGAAAAGGCACATCTTTCTTTGTAAGCTCATTGAGAGGTGCAGCAATGGTGCTGAAATCTCTCACAAAACGCCTATAGAATCCAGCGAGGCCAAGAAAACTCCTCACTTGTGTGACCGTTTTGGGTTGCGGCCAACTCTCAATAGCTTCAATCTTGGCTTTATCAACTTCAATTCCCTGTGGAGTAACAACATAGCCAAGAAAAGATACTCAGTCGGTGCAAAAGGTGCACTTCCCAAGGTTACCAAACAAACGTGCATCACGTAGAGCAATAAAAACAGCACGTAAATGTTCCAAATGTTCTTCCAAAGATCTGCTATAAATCAATATGTCATCAAAGTAAACTACCACAAATCGTCCAATGAAAGCACGTAAAACTTCATTCATTAATCTCATGAAAGTACTAGGTGCATTAGTTAACCCAAAAGGCATGACTAACCACTCATATAATCCAAACTTAGTTTTGAATGCTGTTTTCCATTCATCTCCCAATTTCATACGAATTTGATGGTATCCACTATGCAAATCAACTTTGGAGAATATTGTAGAGCCACTCAATTCATCAAGCATATCATCTAGCCTAGGAATAGGATGACGATAATGAATAGTAATATTATTAATGCCTCTACAATCAACACACATACGTGATGTACCATCCTTTTTCGGCACTAGAATAATAGGAACAGCACATGGACTAAGGGATTCGCGTATATAACCTTTGTCGAGAAGCTATTGTACTTGACGCATAATCTCCTTCGTCTCCTCTGGATTGGTACGGTATGGTGCACGGTTTGGCAGTGCAGCACCGGGAATTAAGTCAATCTGATGCTCAATCCCTCGAATAGGCGGTAATCCCGGTGGCACGTCTTGTGGAAAGACGTCAGCGAACTCCTGCAAAATGTTAGTGATAGCAGGAGGCAAAGAGGAAGGCACGTCCTCGAATGAAAATAATGCCTCTTTGCACACAAAAGCATAGCAAACAAATTTGCTGAAATCTAGCTCATCAATATCAGATTTGGTGGCAAATAAACATGCACTTTTCAATTTAATTTCAGAAGCAACACTAGATGGTTTATTATTAGGCTTCATTTGTTGCTCAAATTCTTTTGCCACAATCTGATTTTCACTCTTATCCGTCTCCTGTTTTGCTTTATTAGCTCTATTAATATCATCTTTCAAAATGGAATCAGGAGTCATAGGAAGCAAAGTAATATTTTTATCCTTATGAACAAGAGTATAGTGATTGTTTCTACCATGGTGTACAGAATTTTTATCAAATTGCCATGGTCTACCAAGTAATAAGGAACATGCTTGCATAGGTACCACATCACAATCAACATAATCAGCATATGTAGAGATACTAAAATGCACACGAACAGTACGTGTTACCTTAACCTTGCCGCTGTTGTTGAACCATTGGATGTAGTAAGGATGTGGATGTGGTCTTGTTGTGAGAGAAAGCTTCTCCACCATCTCCATGCTAGCCAAGTTGTTGCAGCTCCCTCCGTCTATGATGACGCGCACAGAACGTTCCTTCACAACTCCCTTGGTATGGAACAAATTGTGCCTCTGATTTTGCTCAGCTTGTGTGACCTGCACACTCAAAACACGTTGAGCAACTAAACATTCATACCTGTCAGCGTCTTCAGGAGCCATGTATTGCGTCTCATGATCAGAATCATCTCCACCATGTTCTTCACGTGTAATAAGAGCCAATGTCTCCTCATCATAGTCACTAGCGGACTCATATCCACCATCCGCGGTAGCAATCATCACACGCGGAGATTTGCATTCTCTCGCATAATGACCTCCTCCCTTACAACGACGACAAATAATATCACTTGTGTGCCCTGTTGATGCTATGGAAGAAGAAGAACGCTGTGTAGGCCCCGCAAGTGTGCTCTTGGCAGATAATGGTGGTTGTGCCTGTTTTCTTGTATCACGGCTGGAGGTGGCACCTGATGGAGGTGCTGGTGCAGTTGAAGTAGAAGATGCACGTGGTGTCCATGATGAAGGTCGGCCTGCAGAAAAGTTAGTTCGCCCCAATGCTTGTCGATCCTGCACTTCACGTTCAGCTTTACAAGCAAGATGGAATAAACGAGTGATATTAGTATACTCCTTATAGTCTAGAATGGTCTGAATCTCTCTATTTAATCCACCCAGAAAACGTGCAAGCATAGCTTCATTCTCCTCAACAATACCACATCGAATCATGCCAGTTTGTAATTCCTGATAATATTCTTCTACAGAATTTTTTCCTTGTCTTAAACATTGCAATTTGTGAAGCAATTCACGTTGATAATATGGTGGAACCCAACGCGTACGCATAGCAGTTTTCAAAGCAGCCCAAGTAGTTGGAATAGGATATAATCTACAATGTTCAGACCACCATACACATGCAAAACTAGTGAAAGCACAAACAGCAGTAGCAACTCGTCTCTCCTCAGGATATTGTAAACATGTAAATCGTTGTTCAGTTTCTAACTCCCAAGTAAGATATATATCAGGAACATATCTACCCTCAAATGGTGGAATATTCAATTTCAGTTTAGGAATATGGACATCATCTCGTACCTGAGGTGGTGGTGCAGGCCTACCATTACGAATATATACCTGAGGTCGACCTGCTGGTGGTGGTGCTGGTGGCTGCTGGTAGATCTGATTTTGATCAACCTCATCCTCATAATCGCCCGCATACTCATCATCCTCCTGGGTACCAGCAGGAGCAGTAGCAGGAGCCAAAGAAGCACCAACAGCAGTAACAGCGGCACCAGAATTTTGTCCTGGCACAATAGGAACACGTTGTGCTCGTCCATACTGATGCGGAAGGGGGCCTAGTTGTTGTTGGTGCAGAGGTGCGACAGGTGCAGCCGGTGGTGGAAGACGCGCAAGCAGTTCATTAAATCTGTTATCGAGCTTTGTTTCGAACGTCTTCTCAAGGCCAGTGATCTTCTCCATGGCCTCTTCAAAATTGTTCAGCACATCTTGTACCTGTTCAGTCATCATTTGCTGAAACTTATCATGAAGCTCCTTGTTTGATAAGTTCTCCCAGTCAATCTCGTCGGCTCGTGATCCTGGCATGGTTAGCAGTAATAGAAACACACAAGAATATGATCCTACAGACTACTAAGAAGTGGTGGTGGTGTATCACAAATCCGTCAAGCAAATCTCAAATTCTTACCAGTTCTTACCCAGCAGCAGGCGGTGATCGGCAACCGTTGTAGTCAAAAACTCTCAAAGCTTGGATAGAGCGATTACCAGGGAGAGTCAAACACACGACGTAGATGTATGTGGAGCTGGGAAGGCTTATAGTATGGTAGCAAAAAGGGTCAGCAATAATCAATTCAGAGATGCAAAGTTGAATAAACGCTCAATGACGATACTGTGCTGGTCCTAGGCTAGACTGTGCTAGAGACGCGAGCCTAGAACACCAACAAAATCACGGCGCGGCACGTAAACAAGGGAAAAGCACACTCTAAATTTTTTTTTCGCTCTTTTTTTTTTGCGCTCTTTTTTTTCCGAAACCTACTCCGGCAAGGAAACACGAATCGGAATCTAGATGGATCTCGAAAACAAACCTAATATGCACGGAACTCGGATTGGTGGTGGATATATGGTGGTGGTATATGGCAGCGGTGGTGGTAGCGGTGGTAGTATATGGAAATGGATCGGTGGTGGTATATGGACACGGATTGGTGGAGCACGATCAACCTGACCACGAGGGTCTGTTTCCTGCGAGCAAACGAAGAACAAGCAAGAAACTGAGATTGCAATCTGGATATTGCGAATATAAGATGAAAGCTTTATTGATCAAGGTGGGGTTCTGTGACGCCTTTGTCTGGTCGTTGAACACAAAGGAAGTACGCGTAGTTGCAGCTATGGCGAACTTTTAATCTAAACAAAACCCCAAAGTCTAAACGGTGCCCTAAGGGCTGTATATATGGAGGAAGAGAGGGGGAATTTCGTGGCCCTTGGTGGAGGGGTCCGAAATCAACCCTATCTCTTGTTTCCCCAGACATACGGACTCTAAAAATAGCCTATACTTATGTATTTCGAAATTACATGGGCCTGACCCAATAAAAAGGTGACGCAGCACCTATAATAGCCTCGGGACGAAATTTATGAAGTGGCATCTTGTATATTTCGTCGAAGGCTTCATGCACCCATTATGGTGGCTTCAAAGTCCTGAAATCATCACTTGTAACTCCGTTCTTGTTCCCCTTGCGCATGGCATCATCTCCATGCTTGTTCTTGCTCCAATGTTCATCCTTCTCCAAGCTAGGCCCTTCATTTGTAAGCAAAACAAATGTATCCAATTTAGGCAGCATCATATTCTCATGAACATTAGAATCATTACCAAGAAACGAAAGTACCTGATAATTTAATTGGCGTGCGCGAGCTCTAGTAATTGGTCCCGTATATGTAGCAGTAGGGGCTGTGGGTGTAACAATGGTATTGATGTCCTCATCATCCTCCCCTTCTTGAAATGAAGTCGTCCTCGACGGAAACTCATCTTCCTCACCCAAATAAGGCTTCAAATCTGCAATGTTAAAAGTGGGACTAACCCCAAAATCTGCAGGCAGCTCAAGTTTATATGCATTATCATTTATTTTCTCTAACACCTTAAAGGGACCATCAGCACGTGGCATTAACTTTGATTTGCGCAAATCAGGAAATCTATCCTTACGCAAATGTAACCAAACAAGATCTCCAGGTGCAAACACAACATGTTTTCTACCCTTATCTCCAGCAAGTTTATATTTAGCATTCATACGCTCAATGTTTTTCTTAGTTAACTCATGCATTTTTAAAATCAATTCAGCACGTTGTTTAGCATCAAAATTAACCATCTCCGAAGATGGAAGAGGCAACAAATCAATAGGTGCACGAGGTAGGAAACCATACACAACTTCAAAAGGGCACATCTTAGTAGTAGAATGCAATGAACGATTATAAGCAAATTCAATATGAGGCAAGCATTCCTCCCACATTTTCTTATTATTCTTCAAAACAGCCCTAAGCATAGTAGACAACGTTCTATTGACTACTTCAGTTTGTCCATCAGTTTGGGGGTGACAAGTAGTACTAAAAAGCAGTTTAGTCCCCAACTTAGCCAATAAACATCTCCAAAAGTGGCTAAGAAATTTAGTATCACGATCTGAAACAATAGTATTTGGCACACCATGCAAGCGAATAATTTCACGAAAGAACAAATCAGCAACATTAACAGCATCATCGCTTTTATGACTTGGTATAAAGTGTGCCATTTTCGAGAATCTATCCACGACAACAAATATGCTATCCCTCCCCTTCTTTGTTCGAGGTAAACCTAAAACAAAGTCCATAGATATATCCTCCCAAGGAACGCTAGGTACAGGCAAAGGCATATATAAACCATGAGGATTGACGCATGACTTAGTTTTTTGACATGTAGTGCATCGAGCAATAAAACGCTCAACATCCCGTCTCATCTTTGGCCAAAAGAAATGTGTAGCAAGTACGTCCTCCGTCTTCTTCACGCCATAGTGTCCCATTAATCCTCCTCCATGCGCCTCCTGCAACAACAAAAGACGAACGGAGCTAGCTGGAATGCATAGCTTGTTAGCACGAAACACAAATCCATCGTTAACGACGAACTTGTTCCACATTCTTCCTTCTTTACAATTCTGCATTACATCTTTAAAATCAGCATCATGCACATATTGATCTTTGATGGTCTCCAAACCAAATATTTTGAAGTCAAGTTGTGAAAGCATAGTATAGCGGCGAGACAATGCATCAGCAATAACATTTTCTTTTCCCTTCTTGTGTTTAATGACATAAGGAAAAGTCTCAATGAATTCAACCCATTTAGCATGTCTACGATTCAGTTTAGCTTGACTTTTAATATGTTTCAAAGATTCATGATCAGAATGTATAACAAATTCTTTGGGCCATAAATAATGTTGCCATGTTTCTAAAGTCCGAACAAGAGCATATAATTCTTTATCATAAGTAGAATAATTCAGACTAGGCCCACTCAATTTTTCAGAAAAGTATGCAACAGGTTTGCCATCTTGTAATAACACACCGCCTAATCCAATTCCACTAGCATCACATTCAAGCTCAAAAGTCTTATTAAAATCAGGAAGTTGTAGTAAAGGAGCATGTGTCAACTTATCTTTCAATACCGAGAAGGCTTCTTCCTGTGCGGTACCCCAAAGAAAAGGCACATCTTTCTTTGTAAGCTCATTGAGAGGTGCAGCAATGGTGCTGAAATCTCTCACAAAACGCCTATAGAATCCAGCGAGGCCAAGAAAACTCCTCACTTGTGTGACTGTTTTGGGTTGCGGCCAACTCTCAATAGCTTCAATCTTGGCTTTATCAACTTCAATTCCCTGTGGAGTAACAACATAGCCAAGAAAAGATACTCGGTCGGTGCAAAAGGTGCACTTCCCAAGGTTACCAAACAAACGTGCATCACGTAGAGCAATAAAAACAACACGTAAATGTTCCTAATGTTCTTCCAAAGATCTGCTATAAATCAATATGTCATCAAAGTAAACTACCACAAATCGTCCAATGAAAGCACGTAAAACTTCGTTCATTAATCTCATGAAAGTACTAGGTGCATTAGTTAACCCAAAAGGCATGACTAACCACTCATATAATCCAAACTTAGTTTTGAATGCTGTTTTCCATTCATCTCCCAATTTCATACGAATTTGATGGTATCCAGTACGCAAATCAACTTTGGAGAATGTTGTAGAGCCACTCAATTCATCAAGCATATCATCTAGCCTAGGAATAGGATGACGATAACGAATAGTAATATTATTAATGCCTCTACAATCAACACACATACGTGATGTACCATCCTTTTTCGGCACTAGAATAATAGGAACAGCACAAGGACTAAGGGATTCGCGTATGTAACCTTTGTCGAGAAGCTCTTGTACTTGACGCATAATCTCCTTTGTCTCCTCTGGATTGGTACGGTATGGTGCACGGTTTGGCAGTGAAGCACCGGGAATTAAGTCAATCTGATGCTCAATCCCTCGAATAGGCGGTAATCCCGGTGGCACGTCTTGTGGAAAGACGTCAGCGAACTCCTGCAAAATGTTAGTGACAGCAGGAGGCAAAGAGGAAGGCACATCCTCGAATGAAAATAATGCCTCTTTGCACACAAAAGCATAGCAAACAGATTTGCTGAAATCTAGCTCATCAATATCAGATTTGGTGGCAAATAAACATGCACTTTTCAATTTAATTTCAGAAGCAACACTAGATGGTTTATTATTAGGCTTCCTTTGTTGCTCAAATTCTTTTGCCACAATCTGATTTTCACTCTTATTCGTCTCCTGTTTTGCTTTATTAGCTCTATTAATATCATCTTTCAAAATGGAATCAGGAGTCATAGGAAGCAAAGTAATATTTTTATCCTTATGAACAAGAGTATAGTGATTGTTTCTACCATGGTGTACAGAATTTTTATCAAATTGCCATGGTCTACCAAGTAATAAGGAACATGCTTGCATAGGTACCACATCACAATCAACATAATCAGCATATGTAGAGATACTAAAATGCACACGAACAGTACGTGTTACCTTAACCTTGCCGCTGTTGTTGAACCATTGGATGTAGTAAGGATGTGGATGTGGTCTTGTGGTGAGAGAAAGCTTCTCCACCATCTCCATGCTAGCCAAGTTGTTGCAGCTCCCTCCGTGTATGATGACGCGCACAGAACGTTCCTTCACAGCTCCCTTGGTATGGAACAAATTGTGCCTCTGATTTTGCTCAGCTTGTGTGATCTGCACATTCAAAACACGTTGAGCAACTAAACATTCACACCTGTCAGCGTCTTCAGGAGCCATGTATTGCGTCTCATGATCAGAATCATCTCCACCATGTTCTTCACGTGTAATAAGAGCCAAAGTCTCCTCATCATAGTCACTAGCAGACTCATATCCACCATCCGCGGTAGCAATCATCACACGCGGAGATTTGCATTCTCTCGCATATTCACCTCCTCCCTTACAACAACGATAAATAATATCACTTGTGTGCCCTGTTGATGCCATGGAAGAAGAAGAACGCTGTGCAGGCCCCGCAGGTGCGCTCTCGGCAGATAATGGTGGTTGTGCCTGTTTTCTTGTATCACGGCTGGAGGTGGCACCGGATGGAGGTGCTGGTGCAGTTGAAGTAGAAGATGCACGTGGTGTCCATGATGGAGGTCGGCCTGCAGAAAAGTTAGTTCGCCCCAATGCTTGTCGATCCTGCACTTCACGTTCAGCTTTACAAGCAAGATGGAATAAACGAGTGATATTAGTATACTTCTAGAATGGTCTGAATCTCTCTATTTAATCCACCCAGAAAACGTGCAAGCATAGCTTCATTCTCCTCAACAATACCACATCTAATCATGCCAGTTTGTAATTCCTGATAATATTCTTCTACAGAATTTTTCCCTTGTCTTAAACGCTGCAATTTTTGAAGCAATTCACGTTGATAATATGGTGGAACCCAACGCGTACGCATAGCAGTTTTCAAAGTAGCTCAAGTAGTTGGAATAGGATATAATCTACAATGTTCAGACCACCATACACATGCAAAACTAGTGAAAGCACAAACAGCAGCAGCAACTCGTCTCTCCTCAGGATATTGTAAACATGTAAATCGTTGTTCAGTTTCTAACTCCCAAGTAAGATATATATCAGGAACATATCTACCCTCAAATGGTGGAATATTCAATTTCAGTTTAGGAATATGGACATCATCTCGTACCTGAGGTGGTGGTGCAGGCCTACCATTACAAATATATACCTGAGGTCGACCTGCTGGTGGTGGTACAGGTGGCTGCACGTAGTGCTGATTTTGATCGACCTCATCCTCATAATCGCCCGCATACTCATCATCCTCCTGGGTACCAGCAGCAGCAGTAGCAGGAGCCAAAGAAGCACCAACAGCAGTAGCAGCGGCACCAGAATTTTGTCCTGGCTCAATAGGAACACGCTGTGCTCATCCATACTGATTCGGAAGGGGGCGTAGTTGTTGTTGTTGCAGAGGTGCGACAGGTGCAGCCGTCGGTGGAAGACGCGCAAGCAGTTCATTAAATCTGTTATCGAGCTTTGTTTCGAACGTCTTCTCAAGGCCAGTGATCTTCTCCATGGCCTCTTCAAAATTGTTCAGCACATCGTGTACCTGTTCAGTCATCATTTGCTGAAACTTATCATGAAGCTCCTTGTTCGATAAGTTCTCCCAGTCAATCTCGTCGGTTTGTGATCCTGGCATGGTTAGCAGCAATAGAAACACACAAGAATATGATCCTACAGACTACGAACAAGTGGTGGTGGTGGATGTCACAAATCCGTCAAGCAAAATTCAAATTCTTACCAGTTCTTACCCAGCAACAGGCGGTGATCGGCAACCGTTGTAGTCAAAACTCTCAAAGCTTGGATAGAGCGATTACCAGGGAGAATCAAACGCACGACGTAGATGTATGTGGAGCTGGGAAGGCTTATAATATGGTAGCAAAAAGGGGTAAGCAATAATCAATTCAGAGATGCAAAGTTGAATAAACGCTGAACGACGGTACTGTGCTGGTCCTAGGCTAGACCGTGCTAGAGACGCGAGCCTAGAACACTAACAAAATCACGGCGCTGCACGTAAACAAGGGAAAAGCACACTCTGGGAAAAAAAATTCGCTCTGTTTTTATTTTTTTGCGCTGTTTTTTTTTGCGCTGATCTTTTTTTTTGCGAAAAAATCACTATAATGGCGAGTGTCTCAAAACTCTTCCGAGGTCAAACTGACAGGATGGGCACGAAATTTTTTTTGACCAATTTTTTTTTTCGACTGCCCGGACCCGAAAACTGGAAACGGGTCAAAAAAAACTTTCTATAACGGCGACTGTCTCAATACGCTTAGAAACACCTAAAAATAGGATAGCCAGAAATTTTTTCGACAAGTGCGTTTTCGGAAAATTTTGGGCCTAAAGGAGCGTGGTTTCTGAACTCTTTTTTTTTTCGAAACCTACTCCGGCAAGGAAACACGAATCGGAATCTAGATGGATCTCGAAAACAAACCTAATATGACAAGAACTCGGATTGGTGGTGGATATATGGTAGTAGATGGCAGCGGTGGTAATATATGACAGCGGTGGTGGTATATGGATACGGATTCGAAGCGGTGGCGGATAAGCGGCGGTGGTAGATGGCAGGGGCGATGATAATGGTGCGGCGGCGGCGTGACAACTTATGATCAGAACTCGAAACTCTAAAAGACTAGACTCTAAGACCAGCAACTAGACACGACGATGCAACCGCAAATTCAACAAAGCAAAACCCTAAAATGATTATGCAAAGGCTCAGATTGGTTCGGATATGATGAACTAACCCTAATTTTTTTGTGGCTTTTTCGTGGACTGTAGGTATGAAGAACAGACTCGATCTAAACTACGAAAAACTGTAAAATCTCACCGAGCAACCTGGAAATCTGATACCACTTGATAGAGGCAAAGGTGTCCCGATGTTTCGATGAGATGATGGATATCGCTTTGGTGGAAGTCGACTTTGACGATCCGACTACGAACGTGCGAGGACGTCGCGCCTTAGCAATCGCTAAACCAACTCCGAGAGGTTATTGACCACGCCGGAGCACGATCAACCTGATCACGAGGGTCTGTTTCCTGCGAGCAAACGAAGAACAAGCAAGAAACTGAGATTGCAATCTGGATATTGCGAATATAAGATGAAAGCTTTATTGATCAAGGTGGGGTTCTGTGACGCCTTTGTCTGGTCGTTGAACACAAACGAAGTACGCGAAGTTGCAGCTATGGCGAACTTTTAATCTAAACAAAACCCAAAGTCTAAACGGTGCCCTAAGGGCTGTATATATGGAGGAAGAGAGGGGGAATTTCGTGGCCCTTGGTGGAGGGGTCCGAAATCAACCCTATCTCTTGTTTCCCCACACATACGGACTCTAAAAATAGCCTATACTTATGTATTTCGAAATTACATGGGCCTGGCCCAATAAAAAGGTGACGCAGCACCTATAATAGCCTCGGGACGAAATTTATGAAGTGGCATCTTGTATATTTCGTCCAAGGCTTCATGCACCCATTATGGTGGCTTCAAAGTCCTGAAATCATCACTTGTAACTCCGTTCTTGTTCCCCTTGCGCATGGCATCATCTCCATGCTTGTTCTTGCTCCAATGTTCATCCTTCTCCAAGCTCGGCCCTTCATTTGTAAGCAAAACAAATGTATCCAATTTAGGCAGCATCATATTCTCATGAACATTAGAATCATTACCAAGAAACGAAAGTACCTGATAATTTAATTGGCGTGCGCGAGCTCTAGTAATTGGTCCCGTATATGTAGCAGTAGGGGCTGTGGGTGTAACAATGGTATTGATGTCCTCATCATCGGGAATATCAAGAATAACAAAGTTCGTTAAAATAGTAACATTTGCAACCAAAACAGGCACATCCTCGCAAATACCGACAGTTATAGCAGTTGATTTATCAGCCATTTGCAAAGATATTTCAGTAGGTGTCAACTTATTCAAATCAGGTCTACGATATAAAGAGAGAGGCACAACACTAACACCGACTCGAAGATCACATAAAGCAGTTTTAACATAGTTCCTTTTGATAGAGCATGGTATAGTTGGTACTCCTAGATCTCCAAGTTTCATTGGTATTACACCCTTAAAAGTGTAATTAGCAAGCATGGTGGAAATTTCAGCTTCTGTTATCTTTCTTTTATTAGTAACAATATCTTTCATATACTTAGCATAAGGATTCATTTTAAGCATATCAGTTAAACGTATACGCAAAAAGATAGGTCTAATCATTTCAGCAAAGCACTCAAAATCCTCATCATCCTTTTTCTTGGATGGTTCAGGAGGAAAAGGCATGGGTTTCTGAACCCATGGTTCTGTTTCTTTACCTTGCTTCCTAGTAACAAAGTCTCTCTTATCATAATGTTGATTCTTTATCGTGGGTTATCAAGATCAACAGCAGGTTCAATCTCTACATCATTGCCATTGCTAGGTTGAGCATCAACATGAACATCATCATTAACATTATCACTAGGTTCATGTTCCTTACCAGATTGTGTTTCAACATCAGAAATAGAAATATCATTGGGATTCTTGGGTGTGTCTACAACAGGTTCACTAGAAGCATGCAAAGTCCTATCATTTTTCTTCTTCTTCTTCTTAGAAGAACTAGGTGCGTCAACATTAATTCCCTGAGAATCTTGCTCAATTCTCTTGGGGTGGCCCTCGGGATACAAAGGTTCCTGAGTCATTTTACCCCCTCTAGTCATAACTCTAACAGCATTATCATTTTTCTTATTATTTAATTTATTGAGAAAATCATTCTAAGCCTTAAGTACTTGTTCTACTTGAGTGGTAACCATAGAAGCATGTTTAGTAATAAGTTTAAGTTCACCTTTAAGTCTAGACATATAATCACTCAAGTGTTCAAGCATATGAGCATTATGTTTCAATTGTCTACCAACATAAGCATTGAAGTTTTCTTGTTTAACAATAAAATTGTCAAACTCATCTAAGCATTGGCTAGCAGACTTATAACGAGGGATATCACCTTCATCAAATCTATAGAGAGAATTTACCTTTACTACCTATGTCGGGTTATCAAGACCATGTATTTCTTCAATAGATGGTAAATTCTTAACATCTTCAGCTTTAGTACCTTTTTCTTTCATAGATTTCTTTGCCTCTTGCATATCTATGAGACTGAGAAATAGAATACCCCTTTTCTTCGGAGTTAGCTTAGGAGTTGGTTCAGAAAGTGTCCAATTATTTTCATTAGTCAACATATTATTCAATAGCAATTCAGCTTGATCAACAGTTCTTTCCTTGAAAACACAACCAACACAACTATCCAGGTAGTCTCTGGAAGAATCGGTTAGTCCATTTTTAAAGATATCAAGTATTTCATTTTTCTTGAGAGGATGATCATGCAAAGCATTAAGTAATTGGAGAAGCCTCCCCCAAGCTTGTGGGAGACTCTCTTCTTCAATTTGCACAAAATTATATATTTCCCTTAAAGCAGCTTGTTTCTTATGAGCGGGGAAATATTTAGCATAGAAGTAATAAATCATAGCCTGGGGACTATGCACACAACCAGGATCAAGAGAATTAAACCATGTTTTAGCATCACCCTTTAATGAGAACGGAAACAACTTAAGGATAAAGTAATAGCGAGTTTTCTCATCATGAGTAAACAGGGTGGCTATATCATTTAATTTAGTAAGATGTGCCACAACAGTTTCAGATTCATAGCCATAAAAAGGATCAGATTCAACCAAAGTAATTAACTCAGGATCGACAGAGAAATCATAATCCTTATCGGAGATAAAGATAGGTGAAGTAGGAAAAGTAGAGTCATATTTCATTCTAGCATTCAAGGATTTTTCTTTAACCTTAGCTAATAATTTCTTAAGATCATATCTATCATTGCAAGCTAAGAAGTCTCTAGCAATTTCTTCATCCATAATATAACCCTCAGGCACAACAGGCAATTCATATCTAGGGGGGGAATCTTCATCATCACTTTCATCAATATTATCAGTTCCAATAATTTCATTCTCTCTAACCCTAGCAAGGTGTTCATCAAGAAATTCACCTAGTGGCATAGTATTATCAAGCATAGAAGTAGTTTCATCATAAGTATCATGCAAAGAAGAAGTGGCATCATCAATAACATGCGACATATCAGAATGAATAGCAGGAGTAGGTGTCGCAAGTTTACTCAAAACATAAGGTGAATCAAGTGCAGAGCTAGAAGGCAGTTCCTTACCTCCCCTCGTAGTTGAGGGGAAAATCTTAGTTCTTTGATCTTTCAAGTTCTTCATAGTGACTAGCAGATATAAATCCCAAGTGACTCAAAGAATAAAGCTATGCTCCCTGGCAACGGCGCCAGAAAATACTCTTGATAACCCACAAGTATAGGGGGTCACAACAGTTTTCGAGGGTAGATATTCAACCCAAATTTATTGATTCGACACAAGGGAGCCAAAGAATATTCTCAAGTATTAGCAGCTGAGTTGTCAATTCAACCACACCTGGAAGCTTAATATCTGTAGCAAAGTATTTAGTAGCAAAGTAATATTATAGTAGTGGTAATGGTAGCAAAAGTAATAGTTTTGGTTTTATAGTGATTGTGACAATAGCAACGGAAAAGTAAATAAGCGAAGAACAATATACGAAAAGCTCATAGGCAATGGATCAGTGATGGATAATTATGCCGGATGCGATTCCTCATGCAATAGTTATAACATAGGGTGACACAGAACTAGCTCCTGTTCATCAATGTAATGTAGGCATGTATTCAGAATATAGTCATACATGCTTATGGAAAAGAACTTGCATGACCTATTTTGTCCTACCCTCCCGTGGCAGCGGGGTCCTATTGGAAAATAAGGGATATTAAGGCCTCCTTTTAATAGAGTACCAGACCAAAGCATTAACACTTAGTGAATACATGAACTCCTCAAACTACGGTCATCACCGGTAAGTATCCCGATTATTGTCACTTCGGGGTTAACGGATCATAACACATAATAGGTGACTATAGACTTGCAAGGTAGGATCAAGAACTCACATATATTCATGAAAACATTATAGGTTTAGATATGAAATCATGGCACTCGGGCCCTAGTGACAAGCATTAAGGATAGCAAAGTAATAGCAAGATCAATTTCAGAACATAGTGGATACTAGGGATCAAACCCTAACAAAACTAACTCGATTACATGATAAATCTCATCCAACCCATCACCGTCCAGCAAGCCTACGATGGAATTACTCACGCACGGCGGTGAGCATCAAGAAATTGGTGATGGTGGAAGGTTGATGATGACGTGATGAGGACATCAATACCAGTGTTACACCCACATCCCATGCTGTTATACACAATGGACCAATTACTAGAGCTAGCGCACGTGATGAGGACATCAATACCATTGTTACACCCACAGCCCCTACTGCTACATATACGGGACCAATTACTAGAGCTCGCGCACGCCAATTAAATTATCAGGTACTTTCGTTTCTTGGTAATGATTCTAATGTTCATGAGAATATGATGTTGTCTAAATTGGATACATTTGTTTTGCTTACAAATGAAGGGCCTAGCTTGGAGAAGGATGAACATTGGAGCAAGAACAAGCATGGAGATGATGCCATGCGCAAGGGGAACAAGAACGGAGTTACAAGTGATGATTTCAGGACTTTGAAGCCACCATAATGGGTGCATGAAGCCTTGGACGAAATATACAAGATGCCACTTCATAAATTTCGTCCCGAGGCTATTATAGGTGTTGCGTCACCTTTTTATTGGGCCAGGCCCATGTAATTTCGAAATACATAAGCATAGGCTATTTTTAGAGTCCGTATGTGTGGGGAAACAAGAGATAGGGTTGATTTCGGACCCCTCCACCAAGGGCCACGAAATTCCCCCTCTCTTCCTCCATATATACAGCCCTTAGGGCACCGTTTAGACTTTGGATTTTGTTTAGATTAAAAGTTCGCCATAGTTGCAACTTCGCGTACTTCGTTTGTGTTCAACGACCAGACAAAGGCGTCACAGAATCCCACCTTGATCAATAAAGCTTTCATCTTATATTCGCAATATCCAGATTGCAATCTTAGTTTCTTGCTTGTTCTTCGTTTGCTCGCAGGAAACAGACCCTCGTGGTCAGGTTGATCGTGCTCCGGCGTGGTCAATAACCTCTCGGAGTTGGTTTAGCGATTGCTAAGGCGCGACGTCCTCGCACGTTCGTAGTCGGATTGTCAAAGTCGACTTCCACCAAAGCGATATCCATCATCTCATCGAAAGACGGGACACCTTAGCCTATATCAAGTGGTATCAGATTTCCAGGTTGCTCGGTGAGATTTTACAGTTTTTCGTCGTTTAGATCGAGTCTGTTCTTCATACCTATAGTCCACGAAAAAGCCAAAAAAAATTAGGGTTAGTTCATCCCATCCGAACCAATCTGAGCCTTGCATAATCTTTTCTGTATTTGTTTTGTTGAATTTGCGGTTGCATCGTCGTGTCCAGTTGCTGGTCTTAGCGTCTAGTCTTTTAGAGTTTCGAGTTCTGTTCACAGGTTGTCACGTCACCGCTGCCATATATCACCACCGCATCATCATCGTCGCTGTTGCCATATACCACCACCACATATTCACCGCCAATCCGAATCCATATACACCACCACATATCCGCCGCCATCACGCCAATCCGAGTTCACCTGCAACATATATCCGCCACCTGTCCGTGTTCCACCAGATTCATCTTCGCCACCAGTCCGAGTTCCACCAGATTCATCTCCGCCACTAGTCCTAGTCCGAGACCAGTAATTGTTGCATTGTTCTCGATTTCCAGATCACGCGATACTCCGAGTCGTGACAGAGAAGGACTCCCCAACTTCCGAGCCATCCGCAGAAGAAAAATAGTTCCAATTTCAAAAAAAAACTAAGTCTGGAAACTTCTGGCTAGGCAGTTTTTAGACCATTTGTAGACTTTTTCGAAAAAAAATTGTTGCGGAGAAAAAAAAAGAGGGAAAAAAGTGCAAAAAGAAAAAAGAGGAAAAAAAATTCAGAGTGTGCTCCTCCCTTGTTTACGTGCCGCGCCGTGATTTTGTTGGTGTTCTAGGCTCGCGTCTCTAGCACAGTCTAGCCTAGGACCAGCACAGTACCGTTGTTGAGCGTTTATTCACCTTTGCATCTCTGAATTGATTATTGCTGACCCTTTTTGCTACCATATTATAAGCCTTCCCAGCTCCACATACATCTACGTCGTGCATTTGACTCTCCCTGGTAATCGCTCTATCCAAGCTTTGAGAGTTTTGACTACAACGGTTGCCGATCACCGCCTGCTGCTGGGTAAGAACTGGTAAGAATTTGAGTTTTGCTTGACGGGTTTGTGACACCCACCACCACCACTTGTTCGTAGTCTGTAGGATCATATTCTTGTGTGTTTCTATTGCTGCTAACCATGCCAGGATCACAAGCCGACGAGATTGACTGGGAGAATTTATCGAACAAGGAGCTTCATGATAAGTTTCAGCAAATGATGATTGAACAGGTGCAAGATGTGCTGAACAATTTTGAAGAGGCCATGGAGAAGATCACTGGCCTTGAGAAGACGTTCGAAACAAAGCTCGATAACAAGTTTAATGAATTGCTCGCGCGTCTTCCACCACCACCACCCGCTGCACCTAACGCACCTCTCCAACAACAACAACAACGACTACCTCCACGTCGCGAAACAAACCTCCGCCGAGCAAGTCGTGTTCCTCTTGCGTTTGGCCAAACTGTTGGTGCTGCTGTTGATACTTCTGTGCTCCTGCTGCTGATGCAGAGGAGGATGATTATGTGGGAGATTATGAGGATGAGGTTGATCAAAATCAGCACTACGTGCAGCCACCTGTACCACCACCAGCAGGTCGACCTCAGGTATATATTCGTAATGGTAGGCCTGCACCACCACCTCAGGTACGAGATGATGTCCATATTCCTAAACTGAAATTGAATATTCCACCATTTGAGGGTAGATATGTTCCTGATATATATCTTACTTGGGAGTTAGAAACTGAACAACGATTTACATGATGAGGACATGACTACCTTGGATATGACCAAAAATATTGCATATATGCATATTTGTCAGGTGATTTCTAGTGCAAACTATTCAATAATCTATTTATGTTATCCAGAACAAAAATACTTCACACACTTTTGTGTTTTGTCTAATTGTAGGTGTATGGGACATTTGTACAATCCACATATGAAGATAAGGAAGAAAGAGATGTTTATTTTCTGTCCAAAAAGTTCTCTCACGTCACTTTTGGCCCAAGAGAAGATAGAGTCCAAGTCTCTCACGTTCTGGATTCAGATTCGGACTGCACAGACACACCTGACTCAAAACGCACACAAGTTTTTCATACGGACTCCGAATTGGGTGATTCTTTTTTTGTTGGAAACTAGATTTCGTGCACTTTCCAACCCAATTGGAATCACCTTCAAATTCGTCCGGAGCGTTGAGTTGTGGACGAAACAATCTGATGCTGCAGCAGAATCCGAGTCAAACTACAAGTCCAAAGGTGTTACATCACCTCCACTTGGGCCCATTGGCCTTGTACGACCTAGATTTAGTTTTAGGCTGCCTTGGGACGTCCTCCCACCTCCTTGGCCGCCACCCCTTGCTCCTATATAAGTAGATCCATCTAGTAGCTTTTCCTGGGGATTTGTTTAGTTAAAAGTTAGCCATTGCAACTTCGTGTACTTTGTTTGTGTCCAACGACCAGACCAAGACCGCTTACGGATCCCCACCATTATCAATACCTCATATATATTTGCAATATTCAGATTGCTTTATCATATTCTTGCTCGTTCTTCGATTGCTTGCAGGAATAGACCTTCGTGGTCAGGCTGACCGTGCTTCCGGCATCGTCAGTAACCTCAGGAGATTGGTTTAGCGATTGCTAAGGCGCAACGTCGTGCACATTTGTAGTCGGATTGTCAAAGTCGTCTTCACCAAATCGATAGTTACCATCTCATCGAAAGATCGGGACACCCCCGCCTCTATCAAGTGGTATCAGTTTTCAGGTTGCTCGGTGAGAATTTCCAGTTTTCCTAGATTAGATTTATTTTCTTACCTATTGTCCAAGAAAAAGCCACAAAAAAGAGTTAGATCTATTCATCCTTGGTCCAAGCCAGTCTGAGCCTTTGCAATTTTCTTTTCATTGCTTGCATAGTTGAATTATCGGTTGCATCGTCGTGTCGAGTTGCTGGTCTTAGTGTCTAGTTCGTTTAGAGTTTCGAGTTCTGTTCACATTAGTCACGCCACCGCTGCATCATTATCTCTTCCGCTGTCCACCACCCATCCATCAATTTCCACCACGTGCTACCCATCATTCATTGTCATAATAATAGTTGAGATCGTTCACATCTTCACTTGATCCAATCTGCATCTTATCTAGTTTGTTTTGGAAAGAGGGAGAAAAAAAGAGAGAGAAAAAACAAGAGAAAAAAAAGGAGAAAAAAAAAGTCAGAGAAAAAAAAAGGAGAGAAAGAAAAAAAAGTGTGAGGAAAAAAAAAGAGAGAAGAAAAAAACAAAAAAATCGGCACAAAGTTTTTCAGAGGAAAGTTGGAGACAAAGTTGTTGATATATCCTGCTTGGCTGTTGTTTCACCTCATTATCTTTACTGCCGTTGTGATCTTCATTTATATCTTGCTGTCCAGAGCTACTTAGTGTCCTTCATTGATGCTAGTTGTGCTACGATGTGACCTCATTAGTGTTCTAGGCTCGCGTCTCTAGTTCGGTCTAGCCTAGGACCAGCACAGTACCGTCGTTGAGCGTTTATTCAACATTGCATCTTTGAATTGATTATTGCTAATTTTTGCTACCATATATAGCCAACCCAGCTCCACATATTTCTACACCGTGTATACGTACGCTCCCCTGGCAATCGCTTTACTCAATATTCGGAGTTACTTGACACCGCTGGTTGCCGATCACCGCTTGCTGCATGGTAAGAACTTGTAAGACATTGATATTTGCTTTACTGTGAGCGTTTTACCACCACATCCTAGTAGTTATAGGAACATTATTTTTGGGTTTTGTTTCTTGTTCTACTAATCATGACAGGATCCAGAGTCAATTCATGGGCTTTGTCGATCGCGGGGGACGTGCCACCACCTTTGCAAATACCACAACCGTCACGAGAGGTGCACAAACATCCAAGTGCACATGATCAGGTTAATGTATCTATACCACCATTTAATGGCCGTTTTAAACCTGCTTTATATATTGAATGGGAGTTCGACATAAAAAATATATTTGCTTCCCATAATTTCGATGAACATAAAAAGGTTAAGGTTGCGGTTGGTTCTTTCACTGGTTATGCTTTGGTTTGGTGGAGTGAATATTGTCGGTTACACCCTGATTATATACCTACTACTTGGGATGATTTGAAACTTGCCATGCGACATACTTTCGTCCCTGCTTATTATACTCGTGACATGATTAAGAAGTTGCAACACTTAAAACAAGGTAGTGAAACTGTAACAAAATATTATGATGATTTACAAACTACCTTGTTGCATTCCTCTTTAGAAGGAAGTGAAGATGATCTTATGGATAGATTTTGGGGAGGACTAAACCGTGATATTCAAGAGATACTAATTCATGAAGAGTGTTATCCTATGGACCATTTGTTTCATCTTGCTTGCAAAGCTGAACAGGAAATAAAACGACGTGTTGGCCACGAGGAGAACAAGCGCACGGTGCACATTCCAAGAGTTGATATGATTGTTCCTTCAACTACTAGGCATACTATGACAAACACATCCGTTGTTGTCAGGACTACATCACTTCCACCATGTGACACATCGCCCCTGAGAGTGGCTACATCATCTGAGTTGATCATAAGAGGTAATGACAAAGGTACTGATCTTCCATCTCTACATGAGAATGATGAATGCCTTGTCAATTTGAATGCACCATCTGATGAGCTACCCACTACTTTGATCACACCACCTATTTTAGAGGACTATGTTGATAATTTGACTTTGCCATGTGATCAAACAACTGAAATACCAACAATTTTGAGTGCACACATTGAATTAACTATTGATGCAAAAGAACCAATGTTTAATCATTTTGATATGACCTCTAATCTTGGTGATGATTCTGTGTTGAATGACTTATTGCATGTTTGCTTATTTAAGCATGTTGTAGCATGTAAATTTGATGCAAGTAAGGTTTATTCACCAATGTTGGGATGGTTTAATGATGAACATTGTCAATCTTTTGAAATGAATAAGAGCTTCACTTATATGTGCAAACAGAGTTGCAATATTTTCATGCCCTCTACTTCTTGTGATAATTTTTTGGCTTTAGATTTGATGAACTATGCAAGTTACTCATCTATTCATGTGTCATATATGCAAAAATCAAGGGAAGTAAAAATGGATGACATATACATATACAACATGTACACCTTGTCTCTTTTGTTAGCCACATTTCAGATTAAGCAACGCCGAGGACGGCTTTATTTTCAAGAAGGGGAGGATGATGAGGACATGACTACCTTGGATATGACCAAAAATATTGCATATATGCATATTTGTCAGGTGATTTTTAGTGCAAACTATTCAATAATCTATTTATGTTATCCAGAACAAAAATACTTCACACACTTTTGTGTTTTGTCTAATTGTAGGTGTATGGGACATTTGTACAATCCACATATGAAGATAAGGAAGAAAGAGATGTTTATTTGCTGTCCAAAAAGTTCTCTCACGTCACTTTTGGCCCAAGAGAAGATAGAGTCCAAGTCTCTCACGTTCTGGATTCAGATTCGGACTGCACAGACACACCTGACTCAAAACACACACAAGTTTTTCATACGGACTCCGAATTGGGTGATTCTTTTTTTCTTGGAAACTAGATTTCGTGCACTTTCCAACCCAATTGGAATCACCTTCAAATTCGTCCGGAGCGTTGAGTTGTGGACGAAACAATCTGATGCTGCAGCAGAATCCGAGTCAAACTACAAGTCCAAAGGTGTTACATCACCTCCACTTGGGCCCATTGGCCTTGTACGACCTAGATTTAGTTTTAGGCTGCCTTGGGACGTCCTCCCACCTCCTTGGCCGCCACCCCTTGCTCCTATATAAGTAGATCTATCTAGTAGCTTTTCCTGGGGATTTGTTTAGTTAAAAGTTAGCCATTGCAACTTCGTGTACTTCGTTTATGTCCAACGACCAGACCAAGACCGCTTACGGATCCCCACCATTATCAATACCTCATATATATTTGCAATATTCATATTGCTTTATCATATTCTTGCTCGTTCTTCAATTGCTTGCAGGAATAGACCTTCGTGGTCAGGCTGACCGTGCTTCCGGCATCGTCAGTAACCTCAGGAGATTGGTTTAGCGATTGCTAAGGCGCAACGTCGTGCACGTTTGTAGTCGGATTGTCAAAGTCGTCTTCACCAAATCAATAGTTACCATCTCATCGAAAGATCGGGACACCCCCGCCTCTATCATTACATGTTTACAATATCCTGAGGAGAGACGAGTTGCTGCTGCTGTTTGTGCTTTCACTAGTTTTGCATGTGTATGGTGGTCTGAACATTGTAGATTATATCCTATTCCAACTACTTGGGCTGCTTTGAAAACTGCTATGCGTACGCGTTGGGTTCCACCATATTATCAACGTGAATTGCTTCAAAAATTGCAGCGTTTAAGAGAAGGGAAAAATTCTATAGAAGAATATTATCAGGAATTACAAACTGGCATGATTAGATGTGCTATTGTTGAGGAGAATGAAGCTATGCTTGCATGTTTTCTGGGTGGATTAAATAGAAAGATTCAGACCATTCTAGACTATAAGGAGTATACTAATATCACTCGTTTATTCCATCTTGCTTGTAAAGCTGAACGTGAAGTGCAGGATCGACAAGCATTGGGGCGAACTAACTTTTCTGCAGGCCGACCTTCATCATGGACACCACATGCATCTTCTACTTCAACTGCACCAGCACCTCCATTAGGTGCCACCTCCAGCCGTGATACAAGAAAACAGGCACAACCACCATTATCTGCCAAGAGCGCACCTGCGGGGCCTGCACAGCGTTCTTCTTCTTCCATAGCATCAACAGGGCATACAAGTGATATTATTTGTCGTCGTTGCAAGGGAGGAGGTCATTATGCGAGAGAATGCAAATCTCCGCCTGTGATGATTGCTACCGCGGATGGTGGATATGAGTCCGCCAGTGACTATGATGAGGAGACTTTGGCTCTTATGATAAGGACATGACTACCTTGGATATGACCAAAAATATTGCATATATGCATATTTGTCAGGTGATTTCTAGTGCAAACTATTCAATAATCTATTTGTGTTATCCAGAACAAAAATACTTCACACACTTTTGTGTTTTGTCTAATTGCAGGTGTATGGGACATTTGTACAATCCACATATGAAGATAAGGAAGAAAGAGATGTTTATTTGCTGTCCAAAAAGTTCTCTCACGTCACTTTTGGCCCAAGAGAAGATAGAGTCCAAGTCTCTCACGTTCTGGATTCAGATTCGGACTGCACAGACATACCTGACTCAAAACGCACACAAGTTTTTCATACGGACTCCGAATTGGGTGATTCTTTTTTTGTTGGAAACTAGATTTCGTGCACTTTCCAACCCAATTGGAATCACCTTCAAATTCGTCCGGAGCGTTGAGTTGTGGACGAAACAATCTGATGCTGCAGCAGAATCCGAGTCAAACTACAAGTCCAAAGGTGTTACATCACCTCCACTTGGGCCCATTGGCCTTGTACGACCTAGATTTAGTTTTAGGCTGCCTTGGGACGTCCTCCCACCTCCTTGGCCGCCACCCCTTGCTCCTATATAAGTAGATCCATCTAGTAGCTTTTCCTGGGGATTTGTTTAGTTAAAAGTTAGCCATTGCAACTTCGTGTACTTCGTTTGTGTCCAACGACCAGACCAAGACCGCTTACGGATCCCCACCTTTATCAATACTTCATATATATTCGCAATATTCAGATTGCTTTTATCATATTCTTGCTTGTTCTTCGATTGCTTGCAGGAATAGACCTTCGTGGTCAGGTTGATCGTGCTCCGGCGTGGTCAATAACCTCAGGAGATTGGTTTAGCGATTGCTAAGGCGCGACGTCCTCGCACGTTCGTAGTCGGATCGTCAAAGTCGACTTCCACCAAATCGGTAGTATCATCTCATCGAAAGATCGGGACACCCCGCCTCTATCATCTTATTACACGTGAAGAACATGGTGGAGATGATTCTGATCATGAGACGCAATACATGGCTCCTGAAGACGCTGACATGTATGAATGTTTAGTTGCTCAACGTGTTTTGAGTGTGCAGGTCACACAAGCTGAGCAAAATCAGAGGCACAATTTGTTCCATACCAAGGGAGTTGTGAAGGAACGTTCTGTGCGCGTCATCATAGACGGAGGGAGCTGCAACAACTTGGCTAGCATGGAGATGGTGGAGATGCTTTCTCTCACCACAAGACCACATCCACATCCTTACTACATCCAATGGTTCAACAGCAGCGGAAAGGTTAAGGTAACACGTACTGATCGTGTGCATTTTAGTATCTCTACATATGCTGATTATGTTGATTGTGATGTGGTACCTATGCAAGCATGTTCCTTATTACTTGGTAGACCATGGCAATTTGATAAAAATTCTGTACACCATGGTAGAAACAATCACTATACTCTTGTTCATAAGGATAAAAATATTACTTTGCTTCCTATGACTCCTGATTCCATTTTGAAAGATGATATTAATAGAGCTAATAAAGCAAAACAGGAGACGAATAAGAGTGAAAATCAGATTGTGGCAAAAGAATTTGAGCAACAAATGAAGCCTAATAATAAACCATCTAGTGTTGCTTCTGAAATTAAATTGAAAAGTGCATGTTTATTTGCCACCAAATCTGATATTGATGAGCTAGATTTCAGCAAATCTGTTTGCTATGCTTTGGTGTGCAAAGAGGCATTATTTTCATTCGAGGACGCGCCTTCCTCTTTGCCTCCTGCTGTCACTAACATTTTGCAGGAGTTCGCTGACGTCTTTCCACAAGACGTGCCACCGGGATTACCGCCTATTCAAGGGATTGAGCATCAGATTGACTTAATTCCCGGTGCTTCACTGCCAAACCGTGCACCATACCGTACCAATCCAGAGGAGACGAAGGAGATTATGCGTCAAGTACAAGAGCTTCTCGACAAAGGTTATATACGCGAATCCCTTAGTCCTTGTGCTGTTCCTATTATTCTAGTGCCGAAAAAGGATGGTACATCACGTATGTGTGTTGATTGTAGAGGCATTAATAATATTACTATTCGTTATCGTCATCCTATTCCTAGGCTAGATGATATGCTTGATGAATTGAGTGGCTCTACAATATTCTCCAAAGTTGATTTGCGTAGTGGATACCATCAAATTCGTATGAAATTGGGAGATGAATGGAAAACAGCATTCAAAAACTAAGTTTGGATTATATGAGTGGTTAGTCATGCCTTTTGGATTAACTAATGCACCTAGTACTTTCATGAGATTAATGAACGAAGTTTTACGTGCTTTCATTGGACGATTTGTGGTAGTTTACTTTGATGACATATTGATTTATAGCAGATCTTTGGAAGAACATTTGGAACATTTACGTGCTGTTTTTATTGCTCTACGTGATGCACGTTTGTTTGGTAACCTTGTGAAGTGCACCTTTTGCACCGACTGAGTATCTTTTCTTGGCTATGTTGTTACTCCACAGGGAATTGAAGTTGATAAAGCCAAGATTGAAGCTATTGAGAGTTGGCTGCAACCCAAAACGGTCACACAAGTGAGGAGTTTTCTTGGCCTCGCTGGATTCTAAAGGCGTTTTGTGAGAGATTTCAGCACCATTGCTGCACCTCTCAATGAGCTTACAAAGAAAGATGTGCCTTTTCTTTGGGGTACCGCACAGGAAGAAGCCTTCTCGATATTGAAAGATAAGTTGACACATGCTCCTTTACTCCAACTTCCTGATTTTAATAAGACTTTTGAGCTTGAATGTGATGCTAGTGGAATTGGATTAGGCGGTGTGTTATTACAAGATGGCAAACCTGTTGCATACTTTTCTGAAAAATTGAGTGGGCCTAGTCTGAATTATTCTACTTATGATAAAGAATTATATGCTCTTGTTCGGACTTTAGAAACATGGCAACATTATTTATGGCCCAAAGAATTTGTTATACATTCTGATCATGAATCTTTGAAACATATTAAAAGTCAAGCTAAACTGAATCGTAGACATGCTAAATGGGTTGAATTCATTGAGACTTTTCCTTATGTCATTAAACACAAGAAGGGAAAAGAAAATGTTATTGCTGATGCATTGTCTCGCCGCTATACTATGCTTTCACAACTTGACTTCAAAATATTTGGTTTGGAGACCATCAAAGATCAATATGTGCATGATGCTGATTTTAAAGATGTAATGCAGAATTGTAAAGAAGGAAGAATGTGGAACAAGTTCGTCGTTAACGATGGATTTGTGTTTCGTGGTAACAAGCTATGCATTCCAGCTAGCTCCGTTCGTCTTTTGTTGTTGCAGGAGGCGCATGGAGGAGGATTAATGGGACACTTTGGCGTGAAGAAGACGGAGGACGTACTTGCTACACATTTCTTTTGGCCAAAGATGAGACGGGATGTTGAGCGTTTTATTGCTCGATGCACTACATGTCAAAAAGCTAAGTCACGACTCAATCCTCATGGTTTATATATGCCTTTGCCTGTACCTAGTGTTCCTTGGGAGGATATATCTATGGACCTTGTTTTAGGTTTACCTCGAACAAAGAAGGGGAGAGATAGCATATTTTTTGTCGTGGATAGATTCTCGAAAATGGCACACTTTATACCATGTCATAAAAGCGATGATGCTGTTAATGTTGCTGATTTGTTCTTTCGCGAAATTATTCGCTTGCATGGTGTGCCAAATACTATTGTTTCATATCGTGATACTAAATTTCTTAGCCACTTTTGGAGATGTTTATGGGCTAAGTTGGGGACTAAACTGCTTTTTAGTACTACTTGTCACCCCCAAACTGATGGACAAACTGAAGTAGTCAATAGAACATTGTCTACTATGCTTAGGGCTGTTTTGAAGAATAATATGAAAATGTGGGAGGAATGCTTGCCTCATATTGAATTTGCTTATAATCGTTCATTGCATTCTACTACTAAGATGTGCCGTTTTGAAGTTGTGTATGGTTTCCTACCTCGTGCACCTATTGATTTGTTGCCTCTTCCATCTTCGGAGAAGGTTAATTTTGATGCTAAACAACGTGCTGAATTGATTTTAAAAATGCATGAGTTAACTAAGGAAAACATTGAGCGTATGAATGTTAAATATAAACATGCTGGAGATAAGGGTAGAAAACATGTTGTGTTTGCACCTGGAGATCTTGTTTGGTTACATTTGCGTAAGGATAGATTTCCTGATTTGCGCAAATCAAAGCTAATGCCACGTGCTGATGGTCCCTTTAAGGTGTTAGAGAAAATAAATGATAATGCATATAAACTTGAGCTGCCTGCAGATTTTGGGGTTAGTCCCACTTTTAACATTGCAGATTTGAAGCCTTATTTGGGTGAGGAAGATGAGCTTCCGTCGAGGACGACTTCATTTCAAGAAGGGGAGGATGATGAGAACATCAATACCAATGTTACACCCACAGCCCCTACTGCTACATATACGGGACCAATTACTAGAGCTCGCGCACGCCAATTAAATTATCAGATACTTTCGTTTCTTGGTAATGATTCTAATGTTCATGAGAATATGATGCTGTCTAAATTGGATACATTTGTTTTGCTTACAAATGAAGGGCCTAGCTTGGAGAAGGATGAACATTGGAGCAAGTTCAAGCATGGAGATGATGGCATGCGCAAGGGGAACAAGAACGGAGTTACAAGTGATGATTCCAGGACTTTTGATGAGGACATGACTACCTTGGATATGACCAAAAATATTGCATATATGCATATTTGTCAGGTGATTTCTAGTGCAAACTATTCAATAATCTATTTATGTTATCCAGAACAAAAATACTTCACACACTTTTGTGTTTTGTCTAATTGCAGGTGTATGGGACATTTGTACAATCCACATATGAAGATAAGGAATAAAGAGATGTTTATTTGCTGTCCAAAAAGTTCTCTCACGTCACTTTTGGCCCAAGAGAAGATAGAGTCCAAGTCTCTCACGTTCTGGATTCAGATTCGGACTGCACACACATACCTGACTCAAAACGCACACAAGTTTTTCATACGGACTCCGAATTGGGTGATTCTTTTTTTGTTGGAAACTAGATTTCGTGCAGTTTCCAACCCAATTGGAATCACCTTCAAATTCGTCCGGAGCGTTGAGTTGTGGACGAAACAATCTGATGCTGCAGCAGAATCCGAGTCAAACTACAAGTCCAAAGGTGTTACATCACCTCCACTTGGGCCCATTGGCCTTGTACGACCTAGATTTAGTTTTAGGCTGCCTTGGGACGTCCTCCCACCTCCTTGGCCGCCACCCCTTGCTCCTATATAAGTAGATCCATCTAGTAGCTTTTCCTTGGGATTTGTTTAGTTAAAAGTTAGCCATTGCAACTTCGTGTACTTCGTTTGTGTCCAACGACCAGACCAAGACCGCTTACGGATCCCCACCATTATCAATACTTCATATATATTCGCAATATTCAGATTGCTTTATCATATTCTTGCTCGTTCTTCGATTGCTTGCAGGAATAGACCTTCGTGGTCAGGTTGATCGTGCTCCAGCGTGGTCAATAACCTCTCGGAGTTGGTTTAACGATTGCTAAGGCGCAACGTCGTGCACGTTTGTAGTCGGATCGTCAAAGTCGTCTCCACAAAATCGATAGTTATCATCTCATCGAAAGATCGGGACACCCCGCCTCTATCAAGTGGTATCAGTTTTCAGGTTGCTCGGTGAGAATTTCCAGTTTTTCTTAGATTAGATTTATTTTCTTACCTATTGTCCAAGAAAAAGCCACAAAAAAAAGTTAGGTCTGTTCATCCTTTATCCAAGCCAGTCTGAGCCTTTGCAATTTTCTATTCATTGTTTGCATTATTGAATTATCGGTTGCATCGCCGTGTCGAGTTGCTGGTCTTAGTGTCTAGTTCCTTTAGAGTTTCGAGTTCTGTTCACATTAGTCATGCAGCCGCTGCATCATTATCCCATCCGCTGTCCACCAGCCAATCCACCAATTTCCACCACGTGCTACGCACTGTTTATTGTCATAATCATAGTTGAGGTCACTCACATCTTCGCCTGATCGAATCTGCATCTTATCTAGTTTGTCTTGGAAAGAGGGAGAAAAAGAAGATAAAGAAAAAAACGAGAGAAAAAAGGAAAGAAAAAAAAAGAAAAAGAGGGAGAAGAAAAAGAAAAAAAAAGCGTGAGAAAAAAAGAGAGAAGAAAAAAAATTGGATCTATCTAGAATCAATCTCGTACCTGAATTCGGATTGGAATCTGTTTTGTGCACTGTTCAGTAAAACAGCTTGGCTATTGTTTCACATCATTATCTTTACTGCCGTTTTGATCTTCACTTATATCTTGCTGTCCAGAGCTACTTTGTATCCTTCATTGATGCTGGTTGTGCTACGACGTGACCTCATTAGTGTTCTAGGCTCGCGTCTCTAGTTCGGTCTAGCCTAGGACCAGCACAGTACCGTCGTTGAGCGTTTATTCAACATTGCATCTTTGAATTGATTATTGCTAATCTTTTGCTACCATATATAGCCAACCCAGCTCCACATATTTCTACACCGTGTATACGTACGCTCCCCTGGCAATCGCTTTACTCAATATTCGGAGTTACTTGACACCGCTGGTTGCCGATCACCGCCTGCTGCATGGTAAGAACTTGTAAGACATTGATATTTGCTTTACTGTGAGCGTTTTACCACCACATCCTAGTCGTTATAGGAACATTATTTTTGGGTTTTGTTTCTTGTTCTACTAATCATGACAGGATCCAGAGTCAATTCATGGGCTTTGTCGATCGCGGGAGACGTGCCACCACCTTTGCAAATACCACAACCGTCACGAGAGGTGCACAAACATCCAAATGCACATGATCAGGTTAATGTATCTATACCACCATTTAATGGCCGTTTTAAACCTGCTTTATATATTGAATGGGAGTTCGACATAAAAAATATATTTGCTTCCCATAATTTCGATGAACATAAAAAGGTTAAGGTTGCGGTTGGCTCTTTCACTGGTTATGCTTTGGTTTGGTGGAGTGAATATTGTCGGTTACACCCTGATTATATACCTACTACTTGGGATGATTTGAAACTTGCCATGCGACATACTTTCGTCCCTGCTTATTATACTCGTGACATGATTAAGAAATTGCAACACTTAAAACAAGGTAGTGAAACTGTAACAAAATATTATGATGATTTACAAACTACCTTGTTGCATTCCTCTTTAGAAGAAAGTGAAGATGATTTTATGGATAGATTTTGGGGAGGATTAAACCGTGATATTCAAGAGATACTAATTCATGAAGAGTGTTATCCTATGGACCATTTGTTTCATCTTGCTTGCAAAGCTGAACAGGAAATAAAACGACGTGTTGGCCACGAGGAGAACAAGCGCACGGTGCACATTCCAAGAGTTGATATGATTGTTCCTTCAACTACTAGGCATACTATGACAACCACATCCGTTGTTGTCAGGACTACATCACCTCCACCATGTGACACATCGCCCCCGAGAGTGGCTACATCATCTGAGTTGATCATAAGAGGTAATGACAAAGGTACTGATCTTCCATCTCTACATGAGAATGATGAATGCCTTGTCAATTTGAATGCACCATCTGATGAGCTACCCACTACTTTGATCACACCACCTATTTTAGAGGACTACGTTGTGATAGAGGCAAAGGTGTCCCGTCTTTCGATGAGATGATGGATATCGCTTTGGTGGAAGTCGACTTTGACGATCCGACTACGAACGTGCGAGGACGTCGCGCCTTAGCAATCGCTAAACCAACTCCGAGAGGTTATTGACCACGCCGGAGCACGATCAACCTGACCACGAGGGTCTGCTTCCTGCGAGCAAACGAAGAACAAGCAAGAAACTGAGATTGCAATCTGGATATTGCGAATATAAGATGAAAGCTTTATTGATCAAGGTGGGGTTCTGTGACGCCTTTGTCTGGTCGTTGAACACAAACGAAGTACGCGAAGTTGCAGCTATGGCGAACTTTTAATCTAAACAAAACCCAAAGTCTAAACGATGCCCTAAGGGCTGTATATATGGAGGAAGAGGGGGGGAATTTCGTGGCCCTTGGTGGAGGGGTCCGAAATCAACCCTATCTCTTGTTTCCCCACACATACGGACTCTAAAAATAGTCTATACTTATGTATTTCGAAATTACATGGGCCTGGCCCAATAATAAGGTGACGCAGCACCTAAAATAGCCTCGGGACGAAATTTATGAAGTGGCATCTTGTATATTTCGTCCAAGGCTTCATGCACCCATTATGGTGGCTTCAAAGTCCTGAAATCATCACTTGTAACTCCGTTCTTGTTCCCCTTGCGCATGCCATCATCTCCATGCTTGTTCTTGCTCCAATGTTCATCCTTCTCCAAGCTAGACCCTTCATTTGTAAGCAAAACAAATGTATCCAATTTAGGCAGCATCATATTCTCATGAACATTAGAATCATTACCAAGAAACGAAAGTACCTGGTAATTTAGTTGGCGTGCACGAGCTCTAGTAATTGGTCCAGTATGTATAGCAGCAGGGGCTGTGGGTGTAACAATTGTATTGATGTCCTCATCATCTGGCAATCGCTTTACTCAATATTGGGAGTTACTTGACACCGCTGGTTGCCGATCACCGCCTGCTGCATGGTAAGAACTTGTAAGATATTGATATTTGCTTTACTGTGAGCGTTTTACCACCACATCCTAGTAGTTATAGGAACATTATTTTTGGGTTTTGTTTCTTGTTCTACTAATCATGACAGGATCCAGAGTCAATTCATGGGCTTTGTCGATCGCGGGAGACGTGCCACCACCTTTGCAAATACCACAACCGTCACGAGAGGTGCACAAACATCCAAATGCACATGATCAGGTTAATGTATCTATACCACCATTTAATGGCCGTTTTAAACCTGCTTTATATATTGAATGGGAGTTCGACATAAAAAATATATTTGCTTCCCATAATTTCAATGAACATAAAAAGGTTAAGGTTGCGGTTGGTTCTTTCACTGGTTATGCTTGTGTTTGGTGGAGTGAATATTGTCGGTTACACCCTGATTATATACCTACTACTTGGGATGATTTGAAACTTGCCATGCGACATACTTTCGTCCCTGCTTATTATACTCGTGACATGATTAAGAAGTTGCAACACTTAAAACAAGGTAGTGAAACTGTAACAAAATATTATGATGATTTACAAACTACCTTGTTGCATTCCTCTTTAGAAGAAAGTGAAGATGATTTTATGGATAGATTTTGGGGAGGATTAAACCGTGATATTCAAGAGATACTAATTCATGAAGAGTGTTATCCTATGGACCATTTGTTTCATCTTGTTTGCAAAGCTGAACAGGAAATAAAACGACGTGTTGGCCACGAGAACAAGCGCACGGTGCACATTCCAAGAGTTGATATGATTGTTCCTTCAACTACTAGGCATACTATGACAACCACATCCGTTGTTGTCAGGACTACATCACCTCCACCATGTGACACATCGCCCCCGAGAGTGGCTACATCATCTGAGTTGATCATAAGAGGTAATGACAAAGGTACTGATCTTCCATCTCTACATGAGAATGATGAATGCCTTGTCAATTTGAATGCACCATCTGATGAGCTACCCACTACTTTGATCACACCACCTATTTTAGAGGACTACGTTGATAATTTGACTTTGCCATGTGATCAAACAACTGAAATACCAACAATTTTGAGTGCACCCATGGAATTAACTATTGATGCAAAAGAACCAATGTTTAATCATTTTGATATGGCCTCTAATCTTGGTGATGATTCTGTGTTGAATGACTTATTGCATGTTTGCTTATTTAAGCATGTTGTAGCATGTAAATTTGATGCAAGTAAGGTTTATTCACCAATGTTGGGATGGTTTAATGATGAACATTGTCAATCTTTTGAAATGAATAAGAGCTTCACTTATATGTGCAAACTGAGTTGCAATATTTTCATGCCTTCTACTTCTTGTGCTAATTTTTTGGCTTTAGATTTTATGAACTATGCAAGTTACTCATCTATTCATGTGTCATATATGCAAAAATCAAGGGAAGTAAAAATGGATGACATATACATATACAACATGTACACCTTGTCTCTTTTGTTAGCCACATTTCAGATTAAGCAACGCCGAGGACGGCTTTATTTTCAAGAAGGGGAGGATGATGAGGACATGACTACCTTGGATATGGCCAAAAATATTGCATATATGCATATTTGTCAGGTGATTTCTAGTGCAAACTATTCAATAATCTATTTATGTTATCCAGAACAAAAATACTTCACACACTTTTGTGTTTTGTCTAATTGCAGGTGTATGGGACATTTGTACAATCCACATATGAAGATAAGGAAGAAAGAGATGTTTATTTGCTGTCCAAAAAGTTCTCTCACGTCACTTTTGGCCCAAGAGAAGATAGAGTCCAAGTCTCTCACGTTCTGGATTCAGATTCGGACTGCACAGACATACCTGACTCAAAACGCACACAAGTTTTTCATACGGACTCCGCATTGCGTGATTCTTTTTTTGTTGGAAACTAGATTTCGTGCACTTTCCAACCCAATTGGAATCACCTTCAAATTCGTCCGGAGCGTTGAGTTGTGGACGAAACAATCTGATGCTGCAGCAGAATCCGAGTCAAACTACAAGTCCAAAGGTGTTACATCACCTCCACTTGGGCCCATTGGCCTTGTACGACCTAGATTTAGTTTTAGGCTGCCTTGGGACGTCCTCCCACCTCCTTGGCCGCCACCCCTTGCTCCTATATAAGTAGATCCATCTAGTAGCTTTTCCTTGGGGGATTTGTTTAGTTAAAAGTTAGCCATTGCAACTTCGTGTACTTCGTTTGTGTCCAACGATCAGACCCAGACCGCTTCCGGATCCCCACCTTTATCAATACTTCATACATATTTGCAATATTCAGATTGCTTTTATCATATTCTTGCTCGTTCTTCGATTGCTTGCAGGAATAGACCTTCGTGGTCAGGTTGATCGTGCACCGGCGTGGTCAATAACCTCTGGAGATTGGTTTAGCGATTGCTAAGGCGCAACGTCGTGCACGTTTGTAGTCGGATCGTCAAAGTCGACTCCACCAAATCGATAGTTACCATCTCATCGAAAGATCGGGACACCCCCGCCTCTATCAAGTGGTATCAGTTTTCAGGTTGCTCGGTGAGAATTTCCAGTTTTCCTAGATTAGATTTATTTTCTTACCTATTGTCCAAGAAAAAGCCACAAAAAAGAGTTAGATCTATTCATCCTTGGTCCAAGCCAGTCTGAGCCTTTGCAATTTTCTTTTCATTGCTTGCATAGTTGAATTATCGGTTGCATCGTCGTGTCGAGTTGCTGGTCTTAGTGTCTAGTTCCTTTAGAGTTTCGAGTTCTGTTCACATTAGTCACGCAGCCGCTGCATCATTATCCCATCCGCTGTCCACCATCCAATCCACCAATTTCCACCACGTGCTACGCACTGTTTATTGTCATAATCATAGTTGAGTCACTCACATCTTCGCCTGATCAAATCTGCATCTTATCTAGTTTGTCTTGGAAAGAGGGAGAAAAAGAAGATAAAGAAAAAAAGAGAGAAAAAAGAAAAGAAAAAAAAAGAAAAAGAGGGAGAAGAAAAAGAAAAAAAAAGCGTGAGAAAAAAAAGAGAAGAAAAAAAATTGGATCTATCTAGAATCAATCTCGTACCTGAATTCGGATTGGAATCTGTTTTGTGCACTGTTCAGTAAAACAGCTTGGCTATTGTTTCACATCATTATCTTTACTGCCGTTGTGATCTTCACTTATATCTTGCTGTCCAGAGCTACTTCGTATCCTTCATTGATGCTGTTTGTGCTACGACGTGACCTCATTAGTGTTCTAGGCTCGCGTCTCTAGTTCGGTCTAGCCTAGGACCAGCACAGTACCGTCGTTGAGCGTTTATTCAACATTGCATCTTTGAATTGATTATTGCTAATCTTTTGCTACCATATATAGCCAACCCAGCTCCACATATTTCTACACCGTGTATACGTACGCTCCCCTGGCAATCGCTTTACTTAATATTCGGAGTTACTTGACACCGCTGGTTGCCGAGCACCGCTTGCTGCATGGTAAGAATGTGTAAGACATTGATATTTGCTTTACTGTGAGCGTTTTACCACCACATCCTAGTAGTTATAGGAACATTATTTTTGGGTTTTGTTTCTTGTTCTACTAATCATGACAGGATCCAGAGTCAATTCATGGGCTTCGTCGATCGCGGGAGACGTGCCACCACCTTTGCAAATACCACAACCGTCACGAGAGGTGCACAAACATCCAAATGCACATGATCAGGTTAATGTATCTATACCACCATTTAATGGCCGTTTTAAACCTGCTTTATATATTGAATGGGAGTTCGACATAAAAAATATATTTGCTTCCCATAATTTCGATGAACATAAAAAGGTTAAGGTTGCGGTTGGTTCTTTCACTGGTTATGCTTTGGTTTGGTGGAGTGAATATTGTCGGTTACACCCTGATTATATACCTACTACTTGGGATGATTTGAAACTTGCCATGTGATAGAGGCAAAGGTGTCCCGTCTTTCGATGAGATGGTGGATTTCGTTTTGGTGGAAGTCGACTTTGACGATCCGACTACGAACGTGTGAGGACGTCGCGCCTTAGCAATCGCTAAACCAACTCCGAGAGGTTATTGACCACGCCGGAGCACGATCAACCTGACCACGAGGGTCTGTTTCCTGCGAGCAAACGAAGAACAAGCAAGAAACTAAGATTGCAATCTGGATATTGCGAATATAAGATGAAAGCTTTATTGATCAAGGTGGGGTTCTGTGACGCCTTTGTCTGGTCGTTGAACACAAACGAAGTACGCGAAGTTGCAGCTATGGCGAACTTTTAATCTAAACAAAACCCAAAGTCTAAACGATGCCCTAAAGGCTGTATATATGGAGGAAGAGGGGGGGAATTTCGTGGCCCTTGGTGGAGGGGTCCGAAATCAACCCTATGTCTTGTTTCCCCACACATACGGACTCTAAAAATAGCCTATACTTATGTATTTCGAAATTACATGGGCCTGGCCCAATAATAAGGTGACGCAGCACCTAAAATAGCCTCGGGACGAAATTTATGAAGTGGCATCTTGTATATTTCGTCCAAGGCTTCATGCACCCATTATGGTGGCTTCAAAGTCCTGAAATCATCACTTGTAACTCCGTTCTTGTTCCCCTTGCGCATGCCATCATCTCCATGCTTGTTCTTGCTCCAATGTTCATCCTTCTCCAAGCTAGGCCCTTCATTTGTAAGCAAAACAAATGTATCCAATTTAGGCAGCATCATATTCTCATGAACATTAGAATCATTACCAAGAAACGAAAGTACCTTGATGAGGACATGACTACCTTGGATATGACCAAAAATATTGCATATATGCATATTTGTCAGGTGATTTCTAGTGCAAACTATTCAATAATCTATTTATGTTATCCAGAACAAAAATACTTCACACACTTTTGTGTTTTGTCTAATTGCAGGTGTATGGGACATTTGTACAATCCACATATGAAGATAAGGAAGAAAGAGATGTTTATTTGCTGTCCAAAAAGTTCTCTCACGTCACTTTTGGCCCAAGAGAAGATAGAGTCCAAGTCTCTCACGTTCTGGATTCAGATTCGGACTGCACAGACATACCTGACTCAAAACGCACACAAGTTTTTCATACGGACTCCGAATTGGGTGATTCTTTTTTTGTTGGAAACTAGATTTCGTGCAGTTTCCAACCCAATTGGAATCACCTTCAAATTCGTCCGGAGCGTTGAGTTGTGGACGAAACAATCTGATGCTGCAGCAGAATCCGAGTCAAACTACAAGTCCAAAGGTGTTACATCACCTCCACTTGGGCCCATTGGCCTTGTACGACCTAGATTTAGTTTTAGGCTGCCTTGGGACGTCCTCCCACCTCCTTGGCCGCCACCCCTTGCTCCTATATAAGTAGATCCATCTAGTAGCTTTTCCTTGGGATTTGTTTAGTTAAAAGTTAGCCATTGCAACTTCGTGTACTTCGTTTGTGTCCAACGACCAGACCAAGACCGCTTACGGATCCCCACCATTATCAATACTTCATATATATTCGCAATATTCAGATTGCTTTATCATATTCTTGCTCGTTCTTCGATTGCTTGCAGGAATAGACCTTCGTGGTCAGGTTGATCGTGCTCCAGCGTGGTCAATAACCTCTCGGAGTTGGTTTAACGATTGCTAAGGCGCAACGTCGTGCACGTTTGTAGTCGGATCGTCAAAGTCGTCTCCACAAAATCGATAGTTATCATCTCATCGAAAGATCGGGACACCCCGCCTCTATCAACTTTAAAGCCACCATAATGAGTGCATGAAGCCTTGGACAAAATATACAAGATGCCACTTCATAAATTTCGTCCAGAGGCTATTCTAGGTGATGCGTCACCTTATTATTGGGCCAGGCCCATGTATTTTCAAAGTACTTAAGTATAGGCTGTTTTTAGAGTCCGTATGTGTGGGGAAACAAGAGTTACGGTTGGTTTCGGACCCCTCCACCAAGGGCCACGAAATTCCCCCTCTCTCCTCCATATAGACAGCCCTTAGGGCATCGTTTAGACTTTGGGTTTTTTTAGATTAAAAGTTCGCCATAGATGCAACTTCGCGTACTTCTTTTGTGTCCAACGACCAGACCAAGACGTCACAGAACCCCACCTTGATCAATAAAGCTTTCATCTTATATTCGCAATATCCAGATTGCAATCTCAGTTTCTTGCTTGTTCTTCGTTTGCTCGCAGGAAACAGACCCTCGTGGTCAGGTTGATCGTGCTCCGGCGTGGTCAATAACCCCTCGGAAGTTGGTTTAGCGATTGCTAAGGCGCGACGTCTCGCACGTTCGTAGTTGGATCATCAAGGTCGACTCCCACAAAAACGATACCCACCATCTCATCGAAACATCGGGACACCTTTGCCTCTATCAAGTGGTATCAGATTTCCAGGTTGCTCGGTGAGATTTCACAGTTTTTCATAATTTATATCGAGTCTGTTCTTCGTACCTATAGTCCACGAAAAAGCCAAAAAATTAGGGTTAGTTCATCCTATCCGAACCAATCTGAGCCTTTGCATAATCTTTTCTATATTTGCTTTGTTGAATTTGCGGTTGCATCATTGTGTCAAGTTGCTGGTCTTAGCATCTAGTCCTTTAGAGTTTCGAGTTCTGCTCACAAGTTGTCACGTCGTCGCTGCCATATATCACCACCGCATCATCATCATCGCTGCTGCCATATACCACCACCACACCAACTTCATCGTTGCTGCCATATTCACCACCACATATTCACCACCAATCCGAGTCCATATACGCCACCACATATCCGCCGCCATCACGCCAATCCGAGTCCACCTGCAACATATATCTGCCACCAGTCCGATTTCGACCAGATTCATCGCCGCCACCAGTCCGAGATTCCACCAGATTCATCTCCGCCACCAGTCCTAGTCCGAGTCCAGTAATTGTTGCATTGTTTTCGATTTCTAGATCACGCGATACTTCGAGTCGTGACAGAATAGGACTCCTGAGATTCCGTGCTACCTGCAGAAGAAAAATAGTTCCAAACTCAAAAAAAATAAGTCTGGAAAATTCTGGCTAGGCAGTTTTTAGACCATTTGTAGACTTTTTCGAAAAAAAATTGTTGCGGAGCAAAAAAAGAGGAAAAAAAGTGAAAAATAAATTCAGAGCGTGCTCCTCCCTTGTTTACGTGCAGCGGCATGATTTTTTAGTGTTCTAGGCTCGCGTCTCTAGCACGGTCTAGCCTAGGACCAGCACAGTACCGTCGTTGAGCGTTTATTCAAACTTCTGGTAATCTCTGAATTGATTATTGCTGACCCTTTTTGCTACCATATTATAAGCCTTCCTAGCTCCACATACATCTACATCGTGCGTTTGACTCTTCCTGGTAATCGCTGCATCCAAGCTTTGAGAGTTTTGACTACGACGGTTGCCGATCACCGCCTGCTGCTGGGTAAGAACTGGTAAGAATTTGAGATTTGCTTGACAGATTTGTGATTGTCCACCACCGCCATTTTCTAGTAGTCTGTAGGATCATATTCTTGTGTGTTTCTATTGCTGCTAACCATGGCAGGATCATAACCCGACGCGATTGCCTGGGAGAACATGACGAACAAAGAGTTACATGATAAGTTTCAGCAAATGATGAGTGGGCAGGTAGAGGATGTGCTAAACAGATTTGAAGAGGCCATGGAGAAGATAGATGGCATTGAGAAGGCATTCGAAACAAAGCTCTATAACAAGTTTAATGAATTGCTCGCGCGTCTTCCACCGCCCGCTGCACCTGTCGCACCTCTACAACAACAACATCATCTTCCAAATCAAGTGGGACGAGCACAACGCGTTCCCATTGAGCCTGGTCAAACTTCTGGTGTTGCTGTACCTACTGTTCGTGCTTCTGTTGCTCCTGCTGCTACTGCAAAGGTGGAGGACCATTACCAGGATGAGGTTGATCAAAATCAGAACTACGTGCAACCACCAGCACCACCACCACCAGGTCGTCCTCATGCATATCATCTCAATGGTAGGGCTGCACCACCACCTGAGGTACATGACCATCTTCCTAAACTAAAATTGAATATTCCACCATTTGAGGGTAGATATGTTCCTGATATATATCTTTCTTGGGAGTTAGAAACTGAACAACGATTTACATGTTTACAATATCCTGAGGAGAGACGTCTTCCTGCTGCTGTTTGTGCTTTCACTAGCTTTGCATGTGTTTGGTGGTTTGCACATTGTAGATTATATCCTATTCCAGCTACTTGGGCTGCTTTAAAAACTGCTATGCGTACTTGTTGGGTTCCACCATATTATTAACGTGAATTACTTAAAAAATTGCAGCACTTAAGACAAGGAAAAAATTCTGTAGAAGAATATTATCAGGAAATACAAACTGGCATGATTAGATGTGGTATTGTTGAGGAGAATGAAGCTATGCTTGCACGTTTTATGGGTGGATTAAATAGAGAGATTCAGACCATTCTAGAGTATAAGGAGTATACTAATATCACTCGTTTATTCCATCTTGCTTGTAAAGCTGAACGTTAAGTGCATGATCAACAGGCATTGGCACAAACTAACTTTTCTGCAGGTCGATCTTCATCATGGACACCATGTGCATCCTCTACTTCCACTCCACCAGCACCTCCATCAGGTGCCACCTCCAGCTGTGATACAAGAAAGCAGGCACAACCACCACTATTTGCCAAGAGCACACCTGTCGGGCCTACGCAGAGCTCTTCTTCTTCCATGGCATCAACAGGGACACAAGTGATATTATTTGTCATCGTTGTAAGGGAAAAGGACATTTTGCGAGAGAATGCCAATCTCAGCGTGTGATGATTGCTACTGAGGATGGTGGGTATGAGTCCTCTAGTGACTATGATGAGGAGACTTTGGCTCTTATTACACATGAAGAACACGGTGGAGAGGATTCTGATCATGAGATGCAATACATGGCTGTTGAAGATGCTGACAGATATGAATGTTTAGTTGCTCAACGTGTTTTGAGTGTGCAGGTTACACAAGCTGAGCAAAATCAGAGGCATAATTTGTTCCATACAAAGGGAGTTGTGAAGGAACGCTCTGTTCGCGTCATCATAGAGGGAGGGAGCTGCAATAACTTGGCTAGCATGGAGATGGTGGAGAAGCTATCTCTCACCACAAGACCACATCCACATCCTTACTACATTCAATGGTTCAACAACAGCGGCAAGGTTAAGGTAACACGTACTGTTCGTGTGCATTTTAGTGATGAGGACATCAATACAATTGTTACACCCACAGCCCCTGCTGCTATACATACTGGACCAATTACTAGAGCTCGTGCACGCCAACTAAGTTACCAGGTACTTTCGTTTCTTGGTAATGATTCTAATGTTCATGAGAATATGATGCTGCCTGAATTGGATACATTTGTTTTGCTTACAAATGAAGGGCCTAGCTTGGAGAAGGATGAACATTGGAGCAAGAACAAGCATGGAGATGATGGCATGCGCAAGGGGAACAAGAACGGAGTTACAAGTGATGATTTCAAGACTTTGAAGCCACCATAATGGGTGCATGAAGCCTTGGACGAAATATACAAGATGCCACTTCATAAATTTCGTCCCGAGGCTATTTTAGGTGCTGCGTCACCTTATTATTGGGCCAGGCCCATGTAATTTCTAAATACATAAGTATAGGCTATTTTTAGAGTTCGTATGTGTGGGGAAACAAGAGATAGGGTTGATTTCGGACCCCTCCACCAAAGGCCACGAAATTCCCCCCCTTTTCCTCCATATATACAGCCCTTAGGGCATCGTTTAGACTTTGGGTTTTGTTTAGATTAAAAGTTCGCCATAGCTGTAACTTCACGTACTTCATTTGTATTCAACGACCAGACAAAGGCGTCACAAAACCCCACCTTGATCAATAAAGCTTTCATCTTATATTCGCAATATCCAGATTGCAATCTTAGTTTCTTGCTTGTTCTTCGTTTGCTCGCAGGAAACAGACCCTCATGGTCAGGTTGATCGTGCTCCGGCGTGGTCAATAACCCTCAGAAGTTGGTTTAGCGATTGATAAGGCGCGACGTCCTCGCACGTTCGTAGTCGGATCGTCAAAGTCGACTTCCACCAAAGCGAAATCCACCATCTCATCGAAAGACGGGACACCTTTGCCTCTATCAAGTGGTATCAGATTTCCAGGTTGCTCGGTGAGATTTTACAGTTTTTCGTAGTTTAGATCGAGTCTGTTCTTCATACCTACAGTCCACGAAAAAGCCACAAAAAAATTTTAGGGTTAGTTCATCATATCCGAACCAATCTGAGCCTTTGCATAATCTTTTTAGGGTTTTGCTTTGTTGAATTTGCGGTTGCATCGTCGTTTCTAGTTGCTGGTCTTAGAGTCTAGTCTTTTAGAGTTTCGAGTTCTGGTCATAAGTTGTCACGCCGCCGCCGCACCATCATCATCACCCCTGCCATCTACCACCACCGCTTATCCACCACCGCTTCGAATCCGTATCCATATACCACCACAGCTGTCATATACCACCACCGCTGCCATCTACCACCATATATCCACCACCAATCCGAGTTCTTGTCATATTAGGTTTGTTTTCGAGATCCATCTAGATTCCGATTCGTGTTTCCTTGCCGGAGTAGGTTTCGGAAAAAAAAAGAAGAGTCGGGTAGCCACGCTCCGTTTAGGCCCAAAATATTTCGAAAACGCATTTTTCGAAAAAAAATCTGGCTATCCTATTTTTAGGTGTTTCTGAGTGTTTTGAGACAGGTGCCATTATAGGAAGTTTTTTTTGACCCGTTTCCAGTTTTTGGGTCCGGGCAGTCGAAAAAAAAAATTTGTCGGAAAAAAAAATTTCGTGCCCATCCTCTCAGTTTGACCTAGGAAGAGTTTTGAGACACTCGCCATTATAGTGATTTTTCGCAAAAAAAAAGCAGCGAAAAAAAAAGAGCGCAAAAAAAAAGAGCGATTTTTTTTTTCAGAGTGTGCTTTTCCCTTGTTTACGTGTCGCGCCGTGATTTTGTTGGTGTTCTAGGCTCGCGTCTCTAGCACAGTCTAGCCTAGGACCAGCACAGTACCGTCGTTGAGCGTTTATTCAACTTTGCATCTCTGAATTGATTATTGCTGACCCTTTTTGCTACCATACTATAAGCCTTTCCAGCTCCACATACATCTACCTCGTGTGTTTGACTCTCCCTGGTAATCGCTCTATCCAAGCTTTGAGAGTTTTTGACTACAACGGTTGCCGATCACCGCCTGCTGCTGGGTTAGAACTGGTAAGAATTTGAGATTTGCTTGACGGATTTGTGATACACCACCACCACTTCTTAGTAGTCTGTAGGATCATATTCTTGTGTGTTTCTATTGCTGCTAACCATGCCAGGATCACAAGCCGATGAGATTGACTGGGAGAACTTATCGAACAAGGAGCTTCATGATAAGTTTCAGCAAATGATGACTGAACAGGTACAAGATGTGCTGAACAATTTTGAAGAGGCCATGGAGAAGATCACTGGCCTTGAGAAGACGTTCGAAACAAAGCTCGATAACAGATTTAATGAACTGCTTGCGCGTCTTCCACCACCGGCTGCACCTATCGCACCTCTGCAACAACAACAACTACGCCCCCTTCCGAATCAGTATGGACGAGCACAGCGTGTTCCTATTGAGCCAGGACAAAATTCTGGTGCCGCTGCTACTGCTGTTGGTGTTTCTTTGGCTCCTGCTACTGCTGCTGCTGGTACCCAGGAGGATGATGAGTATGCGGGCGATTATGAGGATGAGGTTGATCAAAATCAGATCTACGAGCAGCCACCAGCACCACCACCAGCAGGTCGACCTCAGGTATATATTCGTAATGGTAGGCCTGCACCACCACCTCAGGTACGAGATGATGTCCATATTCCTAAACTGAAATTGAATATTCCACCATTTGAGGGTAGATATGTTCCTGATATATATCTTACTTGGGAGTTAGAAACTGAACAACGATTTACATGTTTACAATATCCTGAGGAGAGACGAGTTGCTGCTGCTGTTTGTGCTTTCACTAGTTTTGCATGTGTATGGTGGTCTGAACATTGTAGATTATATCCTATTCCAACTACTTGGGCTGCTTTGAAAACTGCTATGCGTACGCGTTGGGTTCCACCATATTATCAACGTGACTTGCTTCAAAAATTGCAGCGTTTCAGACAAGGGAAAAATTTCTGTAGAAGAATATTATCAGGAATTACAAACTAGCATGATTAGATGTGGTATTGTTGAGGAGAATGAAGCTATGCTTGCACGTTTTCTGGGTGGATTAAATAGAGAAATTCAGACCATTCTAGACTATAAGGAGTATACTAATATCACTCGTTTATTCCATCTTGCTTGTAAAGCTGAACGTGAAGTGCAGGATCGACAAGCATTGGGGCGAACTAACTTTTCTGCAGGCCGACCTTCATCATGGACACCACGTGCATCTTCTACTTCAACTGCACCAGCACCTCCATCCGGTGCCTCCTCCAGCCGTGATACAAGAAAATAGGCACAACCACCATTATCTGCCAAGAGCGCACCTGCGGGGCCTGCACAGCGTTCTTCTTCTTCCATGGCATCAACAGGGCACACAAGTGATATTATTTGTCGTCGTTGTAAGGGAGGAGGTCATTATGCGAGGGAATGCAAATCTCCGCGTGTGATGATTGCTACCGCGGATGGTGGATATGAGTCCGCTAATGACTATGATGAGGAGACATTGACTCTTATTACACGTGAAGAACATGGTGGAGATGATTCTGATCATGAGACGCAATACATGGCTCCTGAAGACGCTGACAGGTATGAATGTTTAGTTGCTCAACGTGTTTTGAGTGTGTAGGTCACACAAGCTGAGCAAAATCAGAGGCACAATTTGTTCCATACCAAGGGAGTTGTGAAGGAACGTTCTGTGCGCGTCATAGTAGACGGAGGGAGCTGCAACAACTTGGCTAGCATGGAGATGGTGGAGAAGCTTTCTCTCACCACAAGACCACATCCACATCCTTACTACATCCAATGGTTCAACAACAGCGGCAAGGTTAAGGTAACACGTACTGTTCGTGTGCATTTTAGTATCTCTACATATGCTGATTATGTTGATTGTGATGTGGTACCTATGCAAGCATGTTCCTTATTACTTGGTAGACCATGGCAATTTGATAAAAATTCTGTACACCATGGTAGAAACAATCACTATACTCTTGTTCATAAGGATAAAAATATTACTTTGCTTCCTATGACTCCTGATTCCATTTTCAAAGATGATATTAATAGAGCTAATAAAGCACAACAGGAGAAGAATAAGAGTGAAAATCAGATTGTGGCAAAAGAATTTGAGCAACAAATGAAGCCTAATAATAAACCATCTAGTGTTGCTTCTGAAATTAAATTGAAAAGTGCATGTTTATTTGCCACCAAATCTGATATTGATGAGCTAGATTTCAGCAAATCTGTTTGCTATGCTTTTGTGTGCACAGAGGCATTATTTTCATTCGAGGACGTGCCTTCCTCTTTGCCTCCTGCTGTTACTAACATTTTGCAGGAGTTCGCTGACGTTTTTCCACAAGACGTGCCACCGGGATTACCGCCTATTCGAGGGATTGAGCATCAGATTGACTTAATTCCCGGTGCCTCACTGCCAAACCGTGCACCATACCGTACCAATCCAGAGGAGACGAAGGAGATTATGCGTCAACTACAAGAGCTTCTCGACAAAGGTTATATACGCGAATCCCTTAGTCCTTGTGATGTTCCTATTATTCTAGTGCCGAAAAAGGATGGTACATCACGTATGTGTGTTGATTGTAGAGGCATTAATAATATTACTATTCGTTATCGTCATCCTATTCCTAGGCTAGATGATATGCTTGATGAATTGAGTGGCTCTACAATATTCTCCAAAGTTGATTTGCGTAGTGGCTACCATCAAATTCGTATGAAATTGGGAGATGAATGGAAAACAGCATTTAAAACTAAGTTTGGATTATATGAGTGGTTAGTCATGCCTTTTGGGTTAACTAATGCACCTAGTACTTTCATGAGATTAATGAACGAAGTTTTACGTGCTTTCATTGGACGATTTGTGGTATTTTACTTTGATGACATATTGATTTATAGCAGATCTTTGGAAGAACATTTGGAACATTTACGTGCTGTTTTTATTGCTCTACGTGATGCACGTTTGTTTGGTAACCTTGGGAAGTGCACCTTTTGCACCGACCGAGTATCTTTTCTTGGCTATGTTGTTACTCCATAGGGAATTGAAGTTGATAAAGCCAAGATTGAAGCTATTGAGAGTTGGCCGCAGCCCAAAACGGTCACACAAGTGAGGAGTTTTCTTGGCCTCGCTGGATTCTATAGGCGTTTTGTGAGAGATTTCAGCACCATTGCTGCACCTCTTAATGAGCTTACAAAGAAAGATGTGCCTTTTCTTTGGGGTACCGCACAGGAAGAAGCCTTCACGGTATTGAAAGATAAGTTGAAACATGCTCCTTTACTCCAACTTCCTGATTTTAATAAGACTTTTGAGCTTGAATTTGATGCTAGTGGAATTGGATTAGGAGGTGTGTTATTACAAGATGGCAAACCTGTTGCATACTTTTCTGAAAAATTGAGTGGGCCTAGTCTGAATTATTCTACTTATGATAAAGAATTATATGCTCTTGTTCGGACTTTAGAAACATGGCAACATTATTTATGGCCCAAAGAATTTGTTATACATTCTGATCATGAATCTTTGAAACATATTAAAAGTCAAGCTAAACTGAATCGTAGACATGCTAAATGGGTTGAATTCATTGAGACTTTCCCTTATGTCATTAAACACAAGAAGGGAAAAGAAAATGTTATTTGATAGAGGCAAAGGTGTCCCGTCTTTCGATGAGATGATGGATATCGCTTTGGTGGAAGTCGACTTTGACGATCCGACTACGAACGTGCGAGGACGTCGCGCCTTAGCAATCGCTAAACCAACTCCGAGAGGTTATTGACCACGCCGGAGCACGATCAACCTGACCACGAGGGTCTGTTTCCTGCGAGCAAACGAAGAACAAGGAAGAAACTAAGATTGCAATCTGGATATTGCAAATATAAGATGAAAGCTTTATTGATCAAGGTGGGGTTCTGTGACGCCTTTGTCTGGTCGTTGAACACAAACGAAGTACGCGAAGTTGCAGCTATGGCGAACTTTTAATCTAAACAAAACCCAAAGTCTAAACGATGCCCTAAGGGCTGTATATATGGAGGAAGAGGGGGGAATTTCGTGGCCCTTGGTGGAGGGGTCCGAAATCAACCCTATCTCTTATTTCCCCACACATACGGACTCTAAAAATAGCCTATACTTATGTATTTCGAAATTACATGGGCCTGGCCCAATAATAAGGTGACGCAGCACCTAAAATAGCCTCGGGACGAAATTTATGAAGTGGCATCTTGTATATTTCGTCCAAGGCTTCATGCACCCATTATGGTGGCTTCAAAGTCCTGAAATCATCACTTGTAACTCCGTTCTTGTTCCCCTTGCGCATGGCATCATCTCCATGCTTGTTCTTGCTCCAATGTTCATCCTTCTCCAAGCTAGGCCCTTCATTTGTAAGCAAAACAAATGTATCCAATTTAGGCAGCATCATATTCTCATGAACATTAGAATCATTACCAAGAAACGAAAGTACCTGGTAATTTAGTTGGCGTGCGCGAGCTCTAGTAATTGGTCCAGTATGTATAGCAGCAGGGCCTGTGGGTGTAACAATGGTATTGATGTCCTCATCATATGTGGAGCTGGGAAGGCTTATAATATGGTAGCAAAAAGGGTCAGCAATAATCAATTCAGAGATGCAAGGTTGAATAAACGCTCAACGACGGTACTGTGCTGGTCCTAGGCTAGACTGTGCTAGAGACGCGAGCCTAGAACACCAACAAAATCACGACGCGGCTCGTAAACAAGGGAAAAGCACACTCTGGATTTTTTTTTCGCTCTTTTTTTGCGCTCTTTTTTTTGCGCTGCTTTTTTTTTGCGAAAAATCACTATAATGGCGAGTGTCTCAAAACTCTTCCTAGCTCAAACTGACAGGATGGGCACGAAATTTTTTCGACCATTTTTTTTTTGACTGCCCGGACCCAAAAACTAGAAACGGGTCAAAAAAACTTCCTATAATGGCACCTGTCTCAAAACACTCAGAAACACCTAAAAATAGGATAGCCAGAATTTTTTTCGAAAAATGTGTTTTCGAAAAATTTTGGGCCTAAACGGAGCGTGGTTCCCCGACTCCGGCAAGGAAAGACGAATCGGAATCTAGATGGATCTCGAAAACAAACCTAATATGACAAGAACTCGGATTGGTGGTGGATATATGGTGGTAGATGGCAGCGGTGGTGGTATATGACAGCTGTGGTGGTATATGGATACGGATTCGAAGCGGTGGCGGATAAGCGGTGGTGGTAGATGGCAGGGGTGATGATGATGGAGCGGCGGCGGCGTGACAACTTATGACCAGAACTCGAAACTCTAAAAGACTAACGCTAAGACCAGCAACTAGACACGACGATGCAACCGCAAATTCAACAAAGCAAAACCCTAAAAAGATTATGCAAAGGCTCAGATTGGTTCGGATATGATAAACTAACCCTAATTTTCTTTTTGGCTTTTTCGTGGACTGTAGGTATGAAGAACAGACTCGATCTAAACTACGAAAAACTGTAAAATCTCACCGAGCAACCTGGAAATCTGATACCACTTGATAGAGGCAAAGGTGTCCCGTCTTTCGATGAGATGGTGGATTTCGCTTTGGTGGAAGTCGACTTTGACGATCCGACTACGAACGTGCGAGGACGTCGCGCCTTAGCAATCGCTAAACCAACTCCGAGAGGTTATTGACCACGCCGGAGCACGATCAACCTGACCACGAGGGTCTGTTTCCTGCGAGCAAACGAAGAACAAGCAAGAAACTGAGATTGCAATCTGGATATTGCGAATATAAGATGAAAGCTTTATTGATCAAGGTGGGGTTCTGTGACGCCTTTGTCTGGTCGTTGAACACAAACGAAGTACGCGAAGTTGCAGCTATGGCGAACTTTTAATCTAAACAAAACCCAAAGTCTAAACGATGCCCTAAGGGCTGTATATATGGAGGAAGAGGGGGGATTTTCGTGGCCCTTGGTGGAGGGATCCGAAATCAACCCTATCTCTTGTTTCCCCACACATACGGACTCTAAAAATAGCCTATACTTATGTAGTTCGAAATTACATGGGCCTGGCCCAATAATAAGGTGACGCAGCACCTAAAATAGCCTCGGGACGAAATTTATGAAGTGGCATCTTGTATATTTCGTCCAAGGCTTCATGCACCCATTATGGTGGCTTCAAAGTCCTGAAATCATCACTTGTAACTCCGTTCTTGTTCCCCTTGCGCATGCCATCATCTCCATGCTTGTTCTTGCTCCAATGTTCATCCTTCTCCAAGCTAGGCCCTTCATTTGTAAGCAAAACAAATGTATCCAATTTAGGCAGCATCATATTCTCATGAACATTAGAATCATTACCAAGAAACGAAAGTACCTGGTAATTTAGTTGGCGTGCACGAGCTCTAGTAATTGGTCCAGTATGTATAGCAGCAGGGGCTGTGGGTGTAACAATTGTATTGATGTCCTCATCATCCTCCCCTTCTTGAAATGAAGTCGTCCTCGACGGAAGTTCATTTTCCTCACCCACATAAGGCTTCAAATCTGCAATGTTAAAAGTGGTACTAACCCCAAAATCTGCAGGCAGCTCAAGTTTATATGCATTATCATTTATTTTCTCTAACACCTTAAAGGGACCATCAGCACGTGGCATTAACTTTGATTTGCGCAAATCAGGAAATCTATCCTTACGCAAATGTAACCAAACAAGATCTCCAGGTGCAAACACAACATGTTTTCTACCCTTATCTCCAGCAAGTTTATATTTAGCATTCATGCGCTCAATGTTTTCCTTAGTTAACTCATGCATTTTTAAAATCAATTCAGCACGTTGTTTAGCATCAAAATTAACCTTCTTCGAAGATGGAAGAGGCAACAAATCAATAGGTGCACGAGGTAGGAAACCATACACAACTTCAAAAGGGCACATCTTAGTAGTAGAATGCAATGAACGATTATAAGCAAATTCAATATGAGGCAAGCATTCCTCCCACATTTTCTTATTATTCTTCAAAACAGCCCTAAGCATAGTAGACAATGTTCTATTGACTACTTCAGTTTGTCCATTAGTTTGGGGGTGACAAGTAGTACTAAAAAGCAGTTTAGTCCCCAACTTAGCCCATAAACATCTCCAAAAGTGGCTAAGAAATTTAGTATCACGATCTGAAACAATAGTATTTGGCACACCATGCAAGCGAATAATTTCACGAAAGAACAAATCAGCAACATTAACAGCATCATCGCTTTTATGACATGGTATAAAGTGTGCCATTTTCGAGAATCTATCCACGACAACAAATATGCTATCCCTTCCCTTCTTTGTTCGAGGTAAACCTAAAACAAAGTCCATAGATATATCCTCCCAAGGAACACTAGGTACAGGCAAAGGCATATATAAACCATGAGGATTGAGTCGTGACTTAGCTTTCTGACATGTAGTGCATCGAGCAATAAAACGCTCAACATCCCGTCTCATCTTTGGCCAAAAGAAATGTGTAGCAAGTACGTCCTCCGTCTTCTTCACGCCAAAGTGTCCCATTAATCCTCCTCCATGCGCCTCCTGCAACAACAAAAGATGAACGGAGCTAGCTGGAATGCATAGCTTGTTAGCACGAAACACAAATCCATCGTTAACGACGAACTTGTTCCACATTCTTCCTTCTTTACAATTCTGCATTACATCTTTAAAATCAGCATCATGCACATATTGATCTTTGATGGTCTCCAAACCAAATATTTTGAAGTCAAGTTGTGAAAGCATAGTATAGCGGCGAGACAATGCATCAGCAATAACATTTTCTTTTCCCTTCTTGTGTTTAATGACATAAGGAAAAGTCTCAATGAATTCAACCCATTTAGCATGTCTACGATTCAGTTTATCTTGACTTTTAATATGTTTCAAAGATTCATGATCAGAATGTATAACAAATTCTTTGGGCCATAAATAATGTTGCCATGTTTCTAAAGTCCGAACAAGAGCATATAATTCTTTATCATAAGTAGAATAATTCAGACTAGGCCCACTCAATTTTTTAGAAAAGTATGCAACAGGTTTGCCATCTTGTAATAACACACCTCCTAATCCAATTCCACTAGCATCACATTCAAGCTCAAAAGTCTTATTAAAATCAGGAAGTTGGAGTAAAGGAGCATGTGTCAACTTATCTTTCAATACCGAGAAGGCTTCTTCCTGTGCGGTACCCCAAAGAAAAGGCACATCTTTCTTTGTAAGCTCATTGAGAGGTGCAACAATGGTGCTGAAATCTCTCACAAAACGCCTATAGAATCCAGCGAGGCCAAGAAAACTCCTCACTTGTGTGACCGTTTTGGGCTGCGGCCAACTCTCAATAGCTTCAATCTTGGCTTTATCAACTTCAATTCCCTGTGGAGTAACAACATAGCCAAGAAAAGATACTCGGTCGGTGCAAAAGGTGCACTTCCCAAGGTTACCAAACAAACGTGCATCACGTAGAGCAATAAAAACAACACGTAAATGTTCCAAATGTTCTTCCAAAGATCTGCTATAAATCAATATGTCATCAAAGTAAACTACCACAAATCGTCCAATGAAAGCACGTAAAACTTCGTTCATTAATCTCATGAAAGTACTAGGTGCATTAGTTAACCCAAAAGGCATGACTAACCACTCATATAATCCAAACTTTGTTTTAAATGTTGTTTTCCATTCATCTTCCAATTTCATACGAATTTGATGGTAGCCACTACGCAAATCAACTTTGGAGAATATTGTAGAGCCACTCAATTCATCAAGCATATCATCTAGCCTAGGAATAGGATGACGATAACGAATAGTAATATTATTAATGCCTCTACAATCAACACACATACGTGACGTACCATCCTTTTTCGGCACTAGAATAATAGGAACAGCACAAGGACTAAGGGATTCGCGTATATAACCTTTGTCGAGAAGCTCTTGTACTTGACGCATAATCTCCTTCGTCTCCTCTGGATTGGTACGGTATGGTGCACGGTTTGGCAGTGAAGCACCGGGAATTAAGTCAATCTGATGCTCAATCCCTCGAATAGGCGGTAATCCCGGTGGCACGTCTTGTGGAAAAACGTCAGCGAACTCCTACAAAATGTTAGTGACAGCAGGAGGCAAAGAGGAAGGCACGTCCTCGAATGAAAATAATGCCTCTTTGCACACAAAAGCATAGCAAACAGATTT
>NC_057803.1:248535862-248556237 GCF_018294505.1 Triticum aestivum
TTGAGAGTTGGCCGCAGCCCAAAACGGTCACACAAGTGAGGAGTTTTCTTGGCCTCGCTGGATTCTATAGGCGTTTTGTGAGAGATTTCAGCACCATTGCTGCACCTCTCAATGAGCTTACAAAGAAAGATGTGCCTTTTCTTTGGGGTACCGCACAGGAAGAAGCCTTCACGGTATTGAAAGATAAGTTGACACATGCTCCTTTACTCCAACTTCCTGATTTTAATAAGACTTTTGAGCTTGAATGTGATGCTAGTGGAATTGGATTAGGAGGTGTGTTATTACAAGATGGCAAACCTGTTGCATACTTTTCTGAAAAATTGAGTGGGCCTAGTCTGAATTATTCTACTTATGATAAAGAATTATATGCTCTTGTTCGGACTTTAGAAACATGGCAACATTATTTATGGCCCAAAGAATTTGTCATACATTCTGATCATGAATCATTAAAACATATTAAAAGTCAAGCTAAACTGAATCGTAGACATGCTAAATGGGTTGAATTCATTGAGACTTTCCCTTATGTCATTAAACACAAGAAGGGAAAAGAAAATGTTATTGCTGATGCTTTGTCTCGTCGCTATACTATGCTTTCACAACTTGACTTCAAAATATTTGGTTTGGAGACCATCAAAGATCAATATGTGCATGATGCTGATTTTAAAGATGTAATGCATAACTGTAAAGAAGGAAGAATGTGGAACAAGTTTGTTGTTAACGATGGATTTGTGTTTCGTGCTAACAAGCTATGCATTCCAGCTAGCTCCGTTCGTCTTTTGTTGTTGCAGGAGGCGCATGGAGGAGGATTAATGGGACACTTTGGCGTGAAGAAGACGGAGGACGTACTTGCTACACATTTCTTTTGGCCAAAGATGAGACGGGATGTTGAGAGTTTTATTGCTCGCTGCACTACATGTCAAAAAGCTAAGTCACGCCTCAATCCTCATGGTTTATATATGCCTTTGCCTGTACATAGTGTTCCTTGGGAGGATATATCTATGGAATTTGTTTTAGGTTTACCTCGAACAAAGAAGGGGAGGGATAGCATATTTGTTGTCGTGGATAGATTCTCGAAAATGGCACACTTTATACCATGTCATAAAAGCGATGATGCTGTTAATGTTGCTGATTTGTTCTTTCGTGAAATTATTCGCTTGCATGGTGTGCCAAATACTATTGTTTCAGATCGTGATACTAAATTTCTTAGCCACTTTTGGAGATATTTATGGGCTAAGTTGGGGACTAAACTGCTTTTTAGTACTACTTGTCACCCCCAAACTGATGAACAAACTGAAGTAGTCAATAGAACGTTGTCTACTATGCTTAGGGCTGTTTTGAAGAATAATAAGAAAATGTGGGAGGAATGCTTGCCTCACATTGAATTTGCTTATAATCGTTCATTGCATTCTACTACTAAGATGTGCCCTTTTGAAGTTGTGTATGGTTTCCTACCTCGTGCACCTATTGATTTGTTGCCTCTTCCATCTTCGGAGAAGGTTAATTTTGATGCTAAACAACGTGCTGAATTGATTTTAAAAATGCATGAGTTAACTAAGGAAAACATTGAGCGCATGAATGCTAAATATAAACTTGCTGGAGATAAGGGTAGAAAACATGTTGTGTTTGCACCTGGAGATCTTGTTTGGTTACATTTGCGTAAGGATAGATTTCCTGATTTGCGCAAATCAAAGTTAATGCCACGTGCTGATGGTCCCTTTAAGGTGTTAGAGAAAATAAATGATAATGCATATAAACTTGAGCTGCCTGTAGATTTTGGGGTTAGTCCCACTTTTAACATTGCAGATTTGAAGTCTTATTTGGGTGAGGAAGATGAACTTCCGTCGAGGACGACTTCATTTCAAGAAGGGGAGGATGATGAGGACATCAATACAATTGTTACACCCACAACCCCTGCTGCTATACATACTGGACCAATTACTAGAGCTCGTGCACGCCAACTAAATTACCAGGTACTTTCGTTTCTTGGTAATGATTCTAATGTTCATGAGAATATGATGCTGCCTAAATTGGATACATTTGTTTTGCTTACAAATGAAGGGCCTAGCTTGGAGAAGGATGAACATTGGAGCAAGAACAAGCATGGAGATGATGGCATGCGCAAGGGAAACAAGAACGGAGTTACAAGTGATGATTTCAGGACTTTGAAGCCACCATAATGGGTGCATGAAGCCTTGGACGAAATATACAAGACGCCACTTCATAAATTTCGTCCCGAGGCTATTTTAGGTGCTGCGTCACCTTATTATTGGGCCAGGCCCATGTAATTTCGAAATACATAAGTATAGGCTATTTTTAGAGTCCGTATGTGTGGGAAAACAAGAGATAGGGTTGATTTCGGACCCCTCCACCAAGGGCCACGAAATTCCCCCCCTCTTCCTCCATATATACAGCCCTTAGGGCATCGTTTAGACTTTGGGTTTTGTTTAGATTAAAAGTTCGCCATAGCTGCAACTTCGCGTACTTCGTTTGTGTTCAACGACCAGACAAAGGCGTCACAGAACCCCACCTTGATCAATAAAGCTTTCATCTTATATTCGCAATATCCAGATTGCAATCTTAGTTTCTTGCTTGTTCTTCGTTTGCTCGCAGGAAACAGACCTTCGTGGTCAGGTTGATCGTGCTCCGGCGTGGTCAATAACCTCTCGGAGTTGGTTTAGCGATTGCTAAGGCGCGACGTCCTCGCACGTTCGTAGTCGGATCGTCAAAGTCGACTTCCACCAAAGCGAAATCCACCATCTCATCGAAAGACGGGACACCTTTGCCTCTATCACCTGGCAATCGCTTTACTCAATATTCGGAGTTACTTGACACCGCTGGTTGCCGATCACCGCCTGCTGCATGGTAAGAACGTGTAAGACATTGATATTTGCTTTACTGTGAGCGTTTTACCACCACATCCTAGTAGTTATAGGAACATTATTTTTGGGTTTTGTTTCTTGTTCTACTAATCATGACAGGATCCAGAGTCAATTCATGGGCTTCGTCGATCGCGGGAGACGTGCCACCACCTTTGCAAGTACCACAACCGTCACGAGAGGTGCACAAACATCCAAATGCACATGATCAGGTTAATGTATCTATACCACCATTTAATGGCCGTTTTAAACCTGCTTTATATATTGAATGGGAGTTCGACATAAAAAATATATTTGCTTCCCATAATTTCGATGAACATAAAAAGGTTAAGGTTGCGGTTGGTTCTTTCACTGGTTATGCTTTGGTTTGGTGGAGTGAATATTGTCGGTTACACCCTGATTATATACCTACTACTTGGGATGATTTGAAACTTGCCATGCGACATACTTTCGTCCCTGCTTATTATACTCGTGACATGATTAAGAAGTTGCAACACTTAAAACAAGGTAGTGAAACTGTAACAAAATATTATGATGATTTACAAACTACCTTGTTGCATTCCTCTTTAGAAGAAAGTGAAGATGATTTTATGGATAGATTTTGGGGAGGATTAAATTGTGATATTCAAGAGATACTAATTCATGAAGAGTGTTATCCTATGGACCATTTGTTTCATCTTGCTTGCAAAGCTGAACAGGAAATAAAACGACGTGTTGGCCACGAGGAGAACAAGCGCAGGGTGCACATTCCAAGAGTTGATATGATTGTTCCTTCAACTACTAGGCATACTATGACAACCACATCCGTTGTTGTCAGGACTACATCACCTCCACCATGTGACACATCGCCCCCGAGAGTGGCTACATCATCTGAGCTGATCATAAGAGGTAATGACAAAGGTACTGATCTTCCATCTCTACATGAGAATGATGAATGCCTTGTCAATTTGAATGCACCATCTGATGAGCTACCCACTACTTTGATCACACCACCTATTTTAGAGGACTACGTTGATAATTTGACTTTGCCATGTGATCAAACAACTGAAATACCAACAATTTTGAGTGCACACATTGAATTAACTATTGATGCAAAAGAACCAATGTTTAATCATTTTGATATGACCTCTAATCTTGGTGATGATTCTGTGTTGAATGACTTATTGCATGTTTGCTTATTTAAGCATGTTGTAGCATGTAAATTTGATGCAAGTAAGGTTTATTCACCAATGTTGGGATGGTTTAATGATGAACATTGTCAACCTTTTGAAATGAATAAGAGCTTCACTTATATGTGCAAACTGAGTTGCAATATTTTCATGCCTTCTACTTCTTGTGCTAATTTTTTGGCTTTAGATTTTATGAACTATGCAAGTTACTCATCTATTCATGTGTCATATATGCAAAAATCAAGGGAAGTAAAAATGGATGACATATACATATACAACATGTACACCTTGTCTCTTTTGTTAGCCACATTTCAGATTAAGCAACGCCGAGGACGGCTTTATTTTCAAGAAGGGGAGGATGATGAGGACATGACTACCTTGGATATGACCAAAAATATTGCATATATGCATATTTGTCAGGTGATTTCTAGTGCAAACTATTCAATAATCTATTTGTGTTATCCAGAACAAAAATACTTCACACACTGATAGAGGCAAAGGTGTCCCGTCTTTCGATGAGATGGTGGATTTCGCTTTGGTGGAAGTCGACTTTGACGATCCGACTACGAACGTGCGAGGACGTCGCGCCTTAGCAATCGCTAAACCAACTCCGAGAGGTTATTGACCACGCCGGAGCACGATCAACCTGACCACGAGGGTCTGTTTCCTGCGAGCAAACGAAGAACAAGCAAGAAACTAAGATTGCAATCTGGATATTGCGAATATAAGATGAAAGCTTTATTGATCAAGGTGGGGTTCTGTGACGCCTTTGTCTGGTCGTTGAACACAAACGAAGTACGCGAAGTTGCAGCTATGGCGAACTTTTAATCTAAACAAAACCCAAAGTCTAAACGATGCCCTAAGGGCTGTATATATGGAGGAAGAGGGGGGAATTTCGTGGCCCTTGGTGGAGGAGTCCGAAATCAACCCTATCTCTTGTTTCCCCACACATACGGACTCTAAAAATAGCCTATACTTATGTATTTCGAAATTACATGGGCCTGGCCCAATAATAAGGTGACGCGGCACCTAAAATAGCCTCGGGACGAAATTTATGAAGTGGCATCTTGTATATTTCGTCCAAGGCTTCATGCACCCATTATGGTGGCTTCAAAGTCCTGAAATCATCACTTGTAACTCCGTTCTTGTTTCCCTTGCGCATGCCATCATCTCCATGCTTGTTCTTGCTCCAATGTTCATCCTTCTCCAAGCTAGGCCCTTCATTTGTAAGCAAAACAAATGTATCCAATTTAGGCAGCATCATATTCTCATGAACATTAGAATCATTACCAAGAAACGAAAGTACCTGGTAATTTAGTTGGCGTGCACGAGCTCTAGTAATTGGTCCAGTATGTATAGCAGCAGGGGTTGTGGGTGTAACAATTGTATTGATGTCCTCATCATCCTCCCCTTCTTGAAATGAAGTCGTCCTCGACGGAAGTTCATCTTCCTCACCCAAATAAGACTTCAAATCTGCAATGTTAAAAGTGGGACTAACCCCAAAATCTACAGGCAGCTCAAGTTTATATGCATTATCATTTATTTTCTCTAACACCTTAAAGGGACCATCAGCACGTGGCATTAACTTTGATTTGCGCAAATCAGGAAATCTATCCTTACGCAAATGTAACCAAACAAGATCTCCAGGTGCAAACACAACATGTTTTCTACCCTTATCTCCAGCAAGTTTATATTTAGCATTCATGCGCTCAATGTTTTCCTTAGTTAACTCATGCATTTTTAAAATCAATTCAGCACGTTGTTTAGCATCAAAATTAACCTTCTCCGAAGATGGAAGAGGCAACAAATCAATAGGTGCACGAGGTAGGAAACCATACACAACTTCAAAAGGGCACATCTTAGTAGTAGAATGCAATGAACGATTATAAGCAAATTCAATATGAGGCAAGCATTCCTCCCACATTTTCTTATTATTCTTCAAAACAGCCCTAAGCATAGTAGACAACATTCTATTGACTACTTCAGTTTGTCCATCAGTTTGGGGGTGATAAGTAGTACTAAAAAGCAGTTTAGTCCCCAACTTAGCCCATAAACATCTCCAAAAGTGGCTAAGAAATTTAGTATCACGATCTGAAACAATAGTATTTGGCACACCATGCAAGCGAATAATTTCACGAAAGAACAAATCAGCAACATTAACAGCATCATCACTTTTATGACATGGTATAAAGTGTGCCATTTTCGAGAATCTATCCACGACAACAAATATGCTATCCCTCCCCTTCTTTGTTCGAGGTAAACCTAAAACAAAGTCCATAGATATATCCTCCCAAGGAACAGTAGGTACAGGCAAAGGCATATATAAACCATGAGGATTGAGTCGTGACTTAGCTTTTTGACATGTAGTGCAGCGAGCAATAAAACGCTCAACATCCCGTCTCATCTTTGGCCAAAAGAAATGTGTAGCAAGTAAGTCCTCCGTCTTCTTCACGCCAAAGTGTCCCATTAATCCTCCATGCGCCTCCTGCAACAACAAAAGACGAACGGAGCTAGCTGGAATGCATAGCTTGTTAGCAAGAAACACAAATCCATCGTTAACAACAAACTTGTTCCACATTCTTCCTTCTTTACAATTCTGCATTACATCTTTAAAACCAGCATCATGCACATATTGATCTTTGATGGTCTCCAAACCAAATATTTTGAAGTCAAGTTGTGAAAGCATAGTATAGCGACGAGACAATGCATCAGCAATAACATTTTCTTTTCCCTTCTTGTGTTTAATGACATAAGGGAAAGTCTCAATGAATTCAACCCATTTAGCATGTCTACGATTCAGTTTAGCTTGACTTTTAATATGTTTCAAAGATTCATGATCAGAATGTATAACAAATTCTTTGGGCCATAAATAATGTTGCCATGTTTCTAAAGTCCGAACAAGAGCATATAATTCTTTATCATAAGTAGAATAATTCAGACTAGGCCCACTCAATTTTTCAGAAAAGTATGCAACAGGTTTGCCATCTTGTAATAACACACCTCCTAATCCAATTCCACTAGCATCACATTCAAGCTCAAAAGTCTTGTTAAAATCAGGAAGTTGGAGTAAAGGTGATAGAGGCGGAGGTGTCCCGTCTTTCGATGAGATGATGGATATCGCTTTGGTGGAAGTCGACTTTGACGATCCGACTACGAACGTGCAAGGACGTCGCGCCTTAGCAATCGCTAAACCAACTCCGAGAGGTTATTGACCACGCCGGAGCACGATCAACCTGACCACGAGGGTCTGTTTCCTGCGAGCAAACGAAGAACAAGCAAGAAACTAAGATTGCAATCTGGATATTGCGAATATAAGATGAAAGCTTTATTGATCAAGGTGGGGTTCTGTGACGCCTTTGTCTGGTCGTTGAACACAAACGAAGTACGCGAAGTTGCAGCTATGGCGAACTTTTAATCTAAACAAAACCCAAAGTCTAAACGATGCCCTAAGGGCTGTATATATGGATGAAGAGGGGGGGAATTTCGTGGCCCTTGGTGGAGGGGTCCGAAATCAACCCTATCTCTTGTTTCCCCACACATACGGACTCTAAAAATAGCCTATACTTATGTATTTCGAAATTACATGGGCCTGGCCCAATAATAAGGTGACGCAGCACCTAAAATAGCCTCGGGACGAAATTTATGAAGTGGCATCTTGTATATTTCGTCCAAGGCTTCATGCACCCATTATGGTGGCTTCAAAGTCCTGGAATCATCACTTGTAACTCCGTTCTTGTTCCCCTTGCGCATGCCATCATCTCCATGCTTGTTCTTGCTCCAATGTTCATCCTTCTCCAAGGTAGGCCCTTCATTTGTAAGCAAAACAAATGTATCCAATTTAGGCAGCATCATATTCTCATGAACATTAGAATCATTACCAAGAAACGAAAGTACCTGGTAATTTAGTTGGCGTGCACGAGCTCTAGTAATTGGTCCAGTATGTATAGCAGCAGGGGCTGTGGGTGTAACAATTGTATTGATGTCCTCATCAGAATTGATTATTGCTAATCTTTTGCTACCATATATAGCCAACCCAGCTCCACATATTTCTACACCGTGTATACGTACGCTCCCCTGGCAATCGCTTTACTCAATATTCGGAGTTACTTGACACCGCTGGTTGCCGATCACCGCCTGCTGCATGGTAAGAACTTGTAAGACATTGATATTTGCTTTACTGTGAGCGTTTTACCACCACATCCTAGTAGTTATAGGAACATTATTTTTGGGTTTTGTTTCTTGTTCTACTAATCATGACAGGATCCAGAGTCAATTCATGGGCTTTGTCGATCGCGGGAGACGTGCCACCACCTTTGCAAATACCACAACCGTCACGAGAGGTGCACAAACATCCAAATGCACATGATCAGGTTAATGTATCTATACCACCATTTAATGGCCGTTTTAAACCTGCTTTATATATTGAATGGGAGTTCGACATAAAAAATATATTTGCTTCCCATAATTTCAATGAACATAAAAAGGTTAAGGTTGCGGTTGGTTCTTTCACTGGTTATGCTTTGGTTTGGTGGAGTAAATATTGTCGGTTACACCCTGATTATATACCTACTACTTGGGATGATTTGAAACTTGCCATGCGGCATACTTTCGTCCCTGCTTATTATACTCGTGACATGATTAAGAAGTTGCAACACTTAAAACAAGGTAGTGAAACTGTAACAAAATATTATGATGATTTACAAACTACCTTGTTGCATTCCTCTTTAGAAGAAAGTGAAGATGATTTTATGGATAGATTTTGGGGAGGATTAAACCGTGATATTCAAGAGATACTAATTCATGAAGAGTGTTATCCTATGGACCATTTGTTTCATCTTGCTTGCAAAGCTGAACAGGAAATAAAACGACGTGTTGGCCACGAGGAGAACAAGCGCACGGTGCACATTCCAAGAGTTGATATGATTGTTCCTTCAACTACTAGGCATACTATGACAACCACATCCGTTGTTGTCAGGACTACATCACCTCCACCATGTGACACATCGCCCCCGAGAGTGGCTACATCATCTGAGTAATGACAAAGGTACTGATCTTCCATCTCTACATGAGAATGATGAATGCCTTGTCAATTTGAATGCACCATCTGATGAGCTACCCACTACTTTGATCACACCACCTATTTTAGAGGACTACGTTGATAATTTGACTTTGCCATGTGATCAAACAACTGAAATACCAACAATTTTGAGTGCACCCATTGAATTAACTATTGATGCAAAAGAACCAATGTTTAATCATTTTGATATGACCTCTAATCTTGGTGATGATTCTGTGTTGAATGACTTATTGCATGTTTGCTTATTTAAGCATGTTGTAGCATCTAAATTTGATGCAAGTAAGGTTTATTCACCAATATTGGGATGGTTTAATGATGAACATTGTCAATCTTTTGAAATGAATAAGAGCTTCACTTATATGTGCAAACTGAGTTGCAATATTTTCATGCCTTCTACTTCTTGTGCTAATTTTTTGGCTTTAGATTTTATGAACTATGCAAGTTACTCATCTATTCATGTGTCATATATGGAAAAATCAAGGGAAGTAAAAATGGATGACATATACATATACAACGTGTACACCTTGTCTCTTTTGTTAGCCACATTTCAGATTAAGCAACGCCGAGGACGGCTTTATTTTCAAGAAGGGGAGGATGATGAGGACATGACTACCTTGGATATGACCAAAAATATTGCATATATGCATATTTGTCAGGTGATTTCTAGTGCAAACTATTCAATAATCTATTTATGTTATCCAGAATAAAAATACTTCACACACTTTTGTGTTTTGTCTAATTGCAGGTGTATGGGACATTTGTACAATCCACATATGAAGATAAGGAAGAAAGAGATGTTTATTTGCTGTCCAAAAAGTTCTCTCATGTCACTTTTGTCCCAAGAGAAGATAGAGTCCAAGTCTCTCACGTTCTGGATTCAGATTCGGACTGCACAGACATACCTGACTCAAAACGCACACAAGTTTTCCATACGGACTGCGAATTGGGTGATTCTTTTTTTGTTGGAAACTAGATTTCGTGCACTTTCCATCCCAATTGGAATCACCTTCAAATTCGTCCGGAGCGTTGAGTTGTGGACGAAACAATCTGATGCTGCAGCAGAATCCGAGTCAAACTACAAGTCCAAAGGTGTTACATCACCTCCACTTGGGCCCATTGGCCTTGTACGACCTAGATTTAGTTTTAGGCTGCCTTGGGACGTCCTCCCACCTCCTTGGCCGCCACCCCTTGCTCCTATATAAGTAGATCCATCTAGTAGCTTTTCCTTGGGATTTGTTTAGTTAAAAGTTAGCCATTGCAACTTCGTGTGCTTCGTTTGTGTCCAACGACCAGACAAAACCACTTTTCGGATCCCCATCATTATCAATACTTCATACATATTTGCGATATTCAGATTGCTTTTATCATATTCTTGCTTGTTCTTCGTTTGCTCGCAGGAAACAGACCCTCGTGGTCAGGTTGATCGTGCTCCGGCGTGGTCAATAACCTCTCGGAGTTGGTTTAGCGATTGCTAAGGCGCGACGTCCTCGCACGTTCGTAGTCGGATCGTCAAAGTCGACTTCCACCAAAGCGATATCCATCATCTCATCGAAAGACGGGACACCCTTGCCTCTATCAAGTGGTATCAGATTTCCAGGTTGCTCGGTGAGATTTTACAGTTTTTCGTAGTTTAGATCGAGTCTGTTCTTCATACCTACAGTCCACGAAAAAGCCACAAAAAAAATTAGGGTTAGTTCATCATATCCGAACCAATCTGAGCCTTTGCATAATCTTTTTAGGGTTTTGCTTTGTTGAATTTGCGGTTGCATCGTCGTTTCTAGTTGCTGGTCTTAGAGTCTAGTCTTTTAGAGTTTCGAGTTCTGGTCATAAGTTGTCACGCCGCCGCCGCACCATCATCATCGCCCCTGCCATCTACCACCACCGCTCCGAATCCGTATCCATATACCACCACCAATCCGTGTCCATATACCACCACCGATCCATATCCATATACTACCACCGCTACCACCACCGCTGCCATATACCACCACCATATATCCACCACCAATCCGAGTTCCTTGCTTATTAGGTTTGTTTTCGAGATCATCTAGTTTCCGATTCGTGTTTCCTTGCCGGAATAGGTTTCCTTGCCGGAGTAGGTTTCCGATTCGTGTTTCCTTGCCAGAGTCGGGAAACCACGCTCCGTTTAGGCCCAAAATTTTTCGAAAACACATTTTTCGAAAAAATTTCTGGCTATCCTAATTTTAGGTGTTTCTGAGTGTTTTGAGACAGGTGCCATTATAGGAAGTTTTTTTGACCCGTTTCCAGTTTTTGGGTCCGGGCAGTCGAAAAAAAAATTTGGTCCAAAAAAAAATTCGTGCCCATCCTGTCAGTTTGACCTAGGAAGAGTTTTGAGACACTCGCCATTATAGTGATTTTTCGCAAAAAAAAGCAGCGCAAAAAAAAGAGCGCAAAAAAAAGAGCGAAAAGAAAAATTTCAGAGTGTGCTTTTCCCTTGTTTACTTGCCACGCCGTGATTTTGTTGGTGTTCTAGGCTCGCGTCTCTAGCACAGTCTAGCCTAGGACCAGCAGAGTACCGTCGTTGAGCGTTTATTCAACTTTGCATCTCTGAATTGATTATTGCTGACCCTTTTTGCTACCTTACTATAAGCCTTCCCAGCTCCACATACATCTACGTCGTGTGTTTGACTCTCCCTGATAATCGCTCTATCCAAGCTTTGAGAGTTTTTGACTACAACGGTTGCCGATCACCGCCTGCTGCTGGGTAAGAACTGGTAAGAATTTGAGATTTGCTTGACGGATTTGTAATACACCACCACCACTTCGTAGTAGTCTGTAGGATCATATTCTTGTGTGTTTCTATTGTTGCTAACCATGCCAGGATCACAAGCCGACGAGATTGACTGGGAGAACTTATCGAACAAGGAGCTTCATGATAAGTTTCAGCAAATGATGACTGAACAGGTGCAAGATGTGCTGAACAATTTTGAAGAGGCCATGGAAGATTAGTGGCCTTGAGAAGACGTTCGAAACAAAGCTCGATAACAGATTTAATGAATTGCTTGCACGTCTTCCACCACCGGCTGCACCTTTCGCACCTCTGGAACAACAACAACTACGCCCCCTTCCGAATGAGTATGGACGAGCACAGCGTGTTCCTATTGAGCCAGGACAAAATTCTGGTGCCGCTGCTACTGCTGTTGGTGCTTCTTTGGCTCCTGCTACTGCTGCTGCTGGTACCCAGGAGGATGATGATTATGTGGGAGATTATGAGGATGAGGTTGATCAAAATCCGAACTACGTGCAGCCACCAGCACCACCACCACCAGGTCGACCTCAGGTATATATTCGTAATGGTAGGCCTGCACCACCACCTCAGGTACGAGATGATGTCCATATTCCTAAACTGAAATTGAATATTCCACCATTTGAGGGTAGATATGTTCCTGATATATATCTTACTTGGGAGTTAGAAACTGAACAATGATTTACATGTTTACAATATCCTGAGGAGAGACGGGTTGCTGCTGCTGTTTGTGCTTTCACTAGTTTTGCATGTGTCTGGTGGTCTGAACATTGTAGATTATATCCTATTCCAAATACTTGGGCTGCTTTGAAAACCGCTATGCGTACGCGTTTGGTTCCACCATATTATCAACGTGAATTGCTTCAAAAATTGCAGCGTTTAAGACAAGGAAAAAATTCTGTAGAAGAATATTATCAGGAATTACAAACTGGCATGATTAGATGTGGTATTGTTGAGGAGAATGAAGATATGCTTGCACGTTTTCTGGGTGGATTAAATAGAGAGATTCAGACCATTCTAGACTATAAGGAGTATACTAATATCACTCGTTTATTCCATCTTGCTTGTAAAGCTGAACGTGAAGTGCAGGATCGACAAGCATTGGGGCGAACTAACTTTTCTGCAGGCCGACCTTCATCATGGACACCACGTGCATCTTCTACTTCAACTGCACCAGCACCTCCATCCGGTGCCACCTCCAGCCGTGATACAAGAAAACAGGCACAACCACCATTATCTGCCAAGAGCGCACCTGCGGGGCCTGCACAGCGTTTGATGAGGACATGACTACCTTGGATATGACCAAAAATATTGCATATATGCATATTTGTCAGGTGATTTCTAGTGCAAACTATTCAATAATCTATTTATGTTATCCAGAACAAAAATACTTCACACACTTTTGTGTTTTGTCTAATTGCAGGTGTATGGGACATTTGTACAATCCACATATGAAGATAAGGAAGAAAGAGATGTTTATTTTCTGTCCAAAAAGTTCTCTCACGTCACTTTTGGCCCAAGAGAAGATAGAGTCCAAGTCTCTCACGTTCTGGATTCAGATTCGGACTGCACAGACACACCTGACTCAAAACGCACACAAGTTTTTCATACGGACTCAGAATTGGGTGATTCTTTTTTTGTTGGAAACTAGATTTCGTGCACTTTCCAACCCAATTGGAATCACCTTCAAATTCGTCCGGAGCGTTGAGTTGTGGACGAAACAATCTGATGCTGCAGCAGAATCCGAGTCAAACTACAAGTCCAAAGGTGTTACATCACCTCCACTTGGGCCCATTGGCCTTGTACGACCTAGATTTAGTTTTAGGCTGCCTTGGGACGTCCTCCCACCTCCTTGGCCGCCACCCCTTGCTCCTATATAAGTAGATCCATCTAGTAGCTTTTCCTGGGGTTTTGTTTAGATTAAAAGTTCGCCATAGCTGCAACTTCGCGTACTTCGTTTGTGTTCAACGACCAGACAAAGGCGTCACAGAACCCCACCTTGATCAATAAAGCTTTCATCTTATATTCGCAATATCCAGATTGCAATCTTAGTTTCTTGCTTGTTCTTCGTTTGCTCGCAGGAAACAGACCTTCGTGGTCAGGTTGATCGTGCTCCGGCGTGGTCAATAACCTCTCGGAGTTGGTTTAGCGATTGCTAAGGCGCGACGTCCTCGCACGTTCGTAGTCGGATCGTCAAAGTCGACTTCCACCAAAGCGAAATCCTCCATCTCATCGAAAGACGGGACACCTTTGCCTCTATCATAGATTGTATCCTATTCCAACTACTTGGGCTTCTTTGAAAACTGCTATGCGTACGCGTTGGGTTCCACCATATTATCAACGTGAATTGCTTCAAAAATTGCAGCGTTTAAGACAAGGAAAAAATTCTGTAGAAGAATATTATCAGGAATTACAAACTGGCATGATTAGATGTGGTATTGTTGAGGAGAATGAAGCTATGCTTGCACGTTTTCTGGGTGGATTAAATAGAGAGATTCAGACCATTCTAGACTATAAGGAGTATACTAATATCACTCGTTTATTCCATCTTGCTTGTAAAGCTGAACGTGAAGTGCAGGATCGACAAGCATTGGGGCGAACTAACTTTTCTGCAGGCCGACCTTCATCATGGACACCACGTGCATCTTCTACTTCAACTGCACCAGCACCTCCATCCGGTGCCACCTCCAGCCGTGATACAAGAAAACAGGCACAACCACCATTATCTGCCAAGAGCGTACCTGCGGGGCCTGCACAGCGTTCTTCTTCTTCCATGGCATCAACAGGGCACACAAGTGATATTATTTGTCGTCGTTGTAAGGGAGGAGGTCATTATGCGAGGGAATGCAAATCTCCGCGTGTGATGATTGCTACCGCGGATGGTGGATATGAGTCCGCTAGTGACTATGATGAGGAGACATTGGCTCTTATTACACGTGAAGAACATGGTGGAGATGATTCTGATCATGAGACGCAATACATGGCTCCTGAAGACGCTGACAGGTATGAATGTTTAGTTGCTCAACGTGTTTTGAGTGTGCAGGTCACACAAGCTGAGCAAAATCAGAGGCACAATTTGTTCCATACCAAGGGAGTTGTGAAGGAACGTTCTGTGCGCGTCATAATAGACGGAGGGAGCTGCAACAACATGGCTAGCATGGAGATGGTGGAGAAGCTTTCTCTCACCACAAGACCACATCCACATCCTTACTACATCCAATGGTTCAACAACAGCGGCAAGGTTAAGGTAACACGTATTGTTCGTGTGCATTTTAGTATCTCTACATATGCTGATTATGTTGATTGTGATGTGGTACCTATGCAAGCATGTTCCTTATTATTTGGTAGACCATGGCAATTTGATAAAAATTCTGTACACCATGGTAGAAACAATCACTATACTCTTGTTCATAAGGATAAAAATATTACTTTGCTTCCTATGACTCCTAATTCCATTTTGAAAGATGATATTAATAGAGCTAATAAAGCAAAACAGGAGAAGAATAAGAGTGAAAATCAGATTGTGGCAATAGAATTTGAGCAACAAATGAAGCCTAATAATAAACCATCTAGTGTTGCTTCTGAAATTAAATTGAAAAGTGCATGTTTATTTGCCACCAAATCTGATATTGATGAGCTAGATTTCAGCAAATCTGTTTGCTATGCTTTTGTGTGCAAAGAGGCATTATTTTCATTCGAGGACGTGCCTTCCTCTTTGCCTCCTGCTGTCACTAACATTTTGCAGGAGTTCGCTGACGTCTTTCCACAAGACGTGCCACCGGGATTACCGCCTATTCGAGGGATTGAGCATCAGATTGACTTAATTCCCGGTGCTTCACTGCCAAACCGTGCACCATACCGTACCAATCCAGAGGAGACGAAGGACATTATGCGTCAAGTACAAGAGCTTCTCGACAAAGGGTATATACGCGAATCCCTTAGTCCTTGTGCTGTTCCTATTATTCTAGTGCCGAAAAAGGATGGTACATCACGTATGTGTGTTGATTGTAGAGGCATTAATAATATTACTATTCGTTATCGTCATCCTATTCCTAGGTGATCAGGACATGACTACCTTGGATATGACCAAAAATATTGCATACATGCATAACTATTCAATAATCTATTTATGTTATCCAGAACAAAAATACTTCACACACTTTTGTGTTTTGTCTAATTGCAGGTGTATGGGACATTTGTACAATCCACATATGAAGATAAGGAAGAAAGAGATGTTTATTTGCTGTCCAAAAAGTTCTCTCACGTCACTTTTGGCCCAAGAGAAGATAGAGTCCAAATCTCTCACGTTCTGGATTCAGATTCGGACTGCACAGACATACCTGACTCAAAACGCACACAAGTTTTTCATACGGACTCCGAATTGGGTGATTCGTTTTTTGTTGGAAACTAGATTTCGTGCACTTTCCAACCCAACTGGAATCACCTTCAAATTCGTCCGGAGCGTTGAGTTGTGGACGAAACAATCTGATGCTGCAGCAGAATCCGAGTCAAACTACAAGTCCAAAGGTGTTACATCACCTCCACTTGGGCCCATTGGCCTTGTACGACCTAGATTTAGTTTTAGGCTGCCTTGGTACGTCCTCCCACCTCCTTGGCCGCCACCCCTTGCTCCTATATAAGTAGATCCATCTAGTAGCTTTTTCCTTGGGATTTGTTTAGTTAAAAGTTAGCCATTGCAACTTCGTGTACTTCGTTTGTGTCCAACGATCAGACCAAGACCGCTTACGGATCCCCACCATTATCAATACTGATGAGGACATCAATACAATTGTTACACCAACAGCCCCTGCTGCTATACATACTGGACCAATTACTAGAGCTCGTGCACGCCAACTAAATTACCAGGTACTTTCGTTTCTTGGTAATGATTCTAATGTTCATGAGAATATGATGCTGCCTAAATTGGATACATTTGTTTTGCTTACAAATGAAGGGCCTAGCTTGGAGAAGGATGAACATTGGAGCAAGAACAAGCATGGAGATGATGGCATGCGCAAGGGGAACAAGAACGGAGTTACAAGTGATGATTTCAGGACTTTGAAGCCACCATAATGGGTGCATGAAGCCTTGGACGAAATATACAAGATGCCACTTCATAAATTTCGTCCCGAGGCTATTTTAGGTGCTGCGTCACCTTATTATTGGGCCAGGCCCATGTAATTTCGAAATACATAAGTATAGGCTATTTTTAGAGTCCGTATGTGTGGGGACACAAGAGATAGGGTTGATTTCGGACCCCTCCACCAAGGGCCACGAAATTCCCCCCTCTTCCTCCATATATACAGCCCTTAGGGCATCGTTTAGACTTTGGGTTTTGTTTAGATTAAAAGTTCGCCATAGCTGCAACTTCGCGTACTTCGTTTGTGTTCAACGACCAGACAAAGGCGTCACAGAACCCCACCTTGATCAATAAAGCTTTCATCTTATATTCGCAATATCCAGATTGCAATCTTAGTTTCTTGCTTGTTCTTCGTTTGCTCGCAGGAAACAGACCCTCGTGGTCAGGTTGATCGTGCTCCGGCGTGGTCAATAACCTCTCGGAATTGGTTTAGCGATTGCTAAGGCGCGACGTCCTCGCACGTTCGTAGTCGGATCGTCAAAGTCGACTTCCACCAAAGCGAAATCCACCATCTCATCGAAAGACGGGACACCTCCGCCTCTATCAGACGGGATGTTGAGCGTTTTATTGCTCGATGCACTACATGTCAAAAAGCTAAGTCACGACTCAATCCTCATGGTTTATATATGCCTTTGCCTGTACCTAGTGTTCCTTGGGAGGATATATCTATGGACTTTGTTTTAGGTTTACCTCGAACAAAGAAGGGGAGGGATAGCATATTTGTTGTCGTGGATAGATTCTCGAAAATGGCACACTTTATACCATGTCATAAAAGCGATGATGCTGTTAATGTTGCTGATTTGTTCTTTCGTGAAATTATTCGCTTGCATGGTGTGCCAAATACTATTGTTTCAGATCGTGATACTAAATTTCTTAGCCACTTTTGGAGATGTTTATGGGCTAAGTTGGGGACTAAACTGCTTTTTAGTACTACTTGCCACCCCCAAACTGATGGACAAACTGAAGTAGTCAATAGAACGTTGTCTACTATGCTTAGGGCTGTTTTGAAGAATCATAAGAAAATGTGGGAGGAATGCTTGCCTCATATTGAATTTGCTTATAATCGTTCATTACATTCTACTACTAAGATGTGCCCTTTTGAAGTTGTGTATGGTTTCCTACCTCGTGCACCTATTGATTTGTTGCCTCTTCCATCTTCGGAGAAGGTTAATTTTGATGCTAAACAACGTGCTGAATTGATTTTAAAAATGCATGAGTTAACTAAGGAAAACATTGAGCGTATGAATGCTAAATATAAACTTGCTGGAGATAAGGGTAGAAAACATGTTGTGTTTGCACCTGGAGATCTTGTTTGGTTACATTTGCGTAAGGATAGATTTCCTGATTTGCGCAAATCAAAGTTAATGCCACGTGCTGATGGTCCCTTTAAGGTGTTAGAGAAAATAAATGATAATGCATATAAACTTGAGCTACCTGCAGATTTTGGGGTTAGTCCCACTTTTAACATTGCAGATTTGAAGCCTTATTTGGGTGAGGAAGATGAACTTCCGTCGAGGACGACTTCATTTCAAGAAGGGGAGGATGATGAGGACATCAATACAATTGTCACACCCACAGCCCCTGCTGCTATACATACTGGACCAATTACTAGAGCTCGTGCACGCCAACTAAATTACCAGGTACTTTCGTTTCTTGGTAATGATTCTAATGTTCATGAGAATATGATGCTGCCTAAATTGGATACATTTGTTTTGCTTACAAATGAAGGGCCTAGCTTGGAGAAGGATGAACATTGGAGCAAGAACAAGCATGGAGATGATGGCATGCGCAAGGGGAACAAGAACGGAGTTACAAGTGATTATTTCAGGACTTTGAAGCCACCATAATGGGTGCATGAAGCCTTGGACGAAATATACAAGATGCCACTTCATAAATTTCGTCCCGAGGCTATTTTAGGTGCTGCGTCACCTTATTATTGGGCCAGGCCCATGTAATTTCGAAATACATAAGTATAGGCTATTTTTAGAGTCCGTATGTGTGGGGAAACAAGAGATAGGGTTGATTTCGGACCCCTCCACCAAGGGCCACGAAATTCCCCCCTCTTCCTCCATATATACAGCCCTTAGGGCATCGTTTAGACTTTGGGGGTTTTGTTTAGATTAAAAGTTCGCCATAGCTGCAACTTCGCGTACTTCGTTTGTGTTCAACGACCAGACAAAGGCGTCACAGAACCCCACCTTGATCAATAAAGCTTTCATCTTATATTCGCAATATCCAGATTGCAATCTTAGTTTCTTGCTTGTTCTTCGTTTGCTCGCAGGAAACAGACCCTCATTGTCAGGTTGATCGTGCTCCGGCGTGGTCAATAACCTCTCAGAGTTGGTTTAGCGATTGCTAAGGCGCGACGTCCTGGCATGTTCGTAGTCGGATCGTCAAAGTCGACTTCCACCAAAGCGAAATCCACCATCTCATCGAAAGACGGGACACCTTTGCCTCTATCAAGTGGTATCAGATTTCCAGGTTGCTCGGTGAGATTTTACAGTTTTTCGTAGTTTAGATCGAGTCTGGTCTTCATACCTACAGTCCACGAAAAAGCCACACAAAAAAAATTAGGGTTAGTTCATCATATCCGAACCAATCTGAGCCTTTGCATAATCTTTTTAGGGTTTTGCTTTGTTGAATTTGCGGTTGCATCGTCGGTCTAGTTGCTGGTCTTAGAGTCTAGTCTTTTAGAGTTTCAAGTTCTGGTCATAAGTTGTCACGCCGCCGCCGCACCATCATCATCGGCCCTGCCATCTACCACCACCGCTCCGAATTCGTATCCATATACCACCACCAATCCGTGCCCATATACCACCACCGATCCATATCCATATACTACCACCGCTACCACCACCGCTGCCATATACCACCACCATATATCCACCACCAATCCGAGTTCCTTGCTTATTAGAGTTGTTTTGAGATCCATCTAGATTCCGATTCGTGTTTCCTTGACGGAGTCGGGTAGCCACGCTCCGTTTAGGCCCAAAAATTTTCGAAAACGCATTTTTCGAAAAAATTTTTGGCTATCCTATTTTTAGGTGTTTCTGAGTGTTTTGAGACAGGTGCCATTATAAGAAGTTTTTTTTGACCCGTTTCCAGTTTTTGGGTCCGGGCAGTCGAAAAAAAAAAAAATTGGTCGAAAAATTTCGTGCCCATCCTGTCAGTTTGAGCTAAGAAGAGTTTTGAGACACTCGCCATTATAGTGATTTTTCGCAAAAAAAAAAAACCAGCGCAAAAAAAAAGAGCGCAAAAAAAAAGAGCAAAAAAAAATCCAGAGTGTGCTTTTCCCTTGTTTACGTGCCGCGCCGTGATTTTGTTAGTGTTCTAGGCTCGCGTCTCT